>NW_025745898.1:139312-255701 GCF_021184085.1 Oncorhynchus gorbuscha | reverse complement strand
AGATACTCTATATTCACTTCTGACATGGGAGATACTCTATATTCACTTCTGACATGGGAGATACTCTATATTCACTTCTGAAATGGGAGATACTCTATATTCACTTGAAATGGGAGATCTGACTTCTGAAATGGGAGATACTCTATATTCACTTCTGAAATGGGAGATACTCTATATTCACTTCTGAAATGGGAGATACTCTATATTCACTTCTGAAATGGGAGATACTCTATATTCACTTCTGAAATGGGAGATACTCTATATTCACTTCTGAAATGGGAGATACTCTATATTCACTTCTGAAATGGGAGATACTCTATATTCACTTCTGAAATGGGAGATACTCTATATTCACTTCTGACATGGGAGATACTCTATATTCACTTCTGACATATACTCTATATTCACTTCTGAAATGGGAGATACTCTATATTCACTTCTGACATGGGAGATACTCTATATTCACTTCTGAAATGGGAGATTACTTCTGAAATGACATGGAGATATATTCACTTCTGAAATGGGAGATACTCTATATTCACTTCTGAAATGGGAGATACTCTATATTCACTTCTGAAATGGGAGATACTCTATATTCACTTCTGAAATGGGAGATACTCTATATTCACTTCTGACATGGGAGATACTCTATATTCACTTCTGAAATGGGAGATACTCAACAGCCAAGACATGATCAACAGCCAACTTCACAGAGCTTGAAACATGTTTAAAAGTGTTTAATATCACCACTCTTAATATCAAATGTTATTGGTCACATACACATGTTTAGCAGATGTAATTGTGGGTGTAGCAAAATGCTTGTGTTCCTAGCTCCAACAGTGCAGTAATATCTAACAATTCACAACAATACACACATCTAAAAATAAAATAATGGAATTAAAGAAATATATAAATATTAGGACGAGCGGTAGAGGTGAAACACCTGTAAACAGCCCCCACGCACCTCTCTGATTCAGAGGGGTTGGGTTAAATGCGGAAGACACATTTCAGTTCATTGTTGTACAACTGACTAGGTTTCCCCCTTCTCCCTTTCAACCCCTGTAACACAGTTCAACCCCCCAGTAACCAAGCTGTCAGAGCAGCAGTCCCTTATAAAGCATGGGCTGAGGCACACCCAAACCTTTCTGTAGGTTCTGACGGACGGTAAACTGTATAAAAAGAAAGGCACACCCAAACCTTTCTGTAGGTTCTGACGGACTGTAAACTGTATAAAAAGAAAGGCACACCCAAACCTTTCTGTAGGTTCTGACGGACGGTAAACTGTATAAAAAGAAAGGCACACCCAAACCTTTCTGTAGGTTCTGACGGACGGTAAACTGTATAAAAAGAAAGGCACACCCAAACCTTTCTGTAGGTTCTGACGGACGGTAAACTGTATAAAAAGAAAGGCACACCCAAACCTTTCTGTAGGTTCTGACGGACGGTAAACTGTATAAAAAGAAAGGCACACCCAAACCTTTCTGTAGGTTCTGACGGACGGTAAACTGTATAAAAAGAAAGGCACACCCAAACCTTTCTGTAGGTTCTGACGGACGGTAAACTGTATAAAAGAAAGGCACACCCAAACCTTTCTGTAAAAAGAAAGGCACACCCAAACCTTTCTGTAGGTTCTGACGGACGGTAAACTGTATAAAAAGAAAGGCACACCCAAACCTTTCTGTAGGTTCTGACGGACGGTAAACTGTATAAAAAGAAAGGCACACCCAAACCTTTCTGTAGGTTCTGACGGACGGTAAACTGTATAAAAAGAAAGGCACACCCAAACCTTTCTGTAGGTTCTGACGGACGGTAAACTGTATAAAAAGAAAGGCACACCCAAACCTTTCTGTAGGTTCTGACGGACGGTAAACTGTATAAAAAGAAAGGCACACCCAAACCTTTCTGTAGGTTCTGACGGACGGTAAACTGTATAAAAAGAAAGGCACACTGTATTGGTTGCATTGCGTTTCTGGGAGCATATCTCCTGTGAAAATAGCTAAAATGGTCCCATAACAAAGATCCACTACAATATTTTACAGAAGGTTTGGGGTTCTGTTCTGCTTGATGCATTCTCATTTAGACGCCACCCCTGGTGGGCGTGGCCAAAGAGCTCTATTTTCATGGATCTTTGATGTTATGAGGCTATTTTGCTTCCACTGTTCCTGGGGCCCCTTGTTAAGGCCAGGGGGATAATGTACTTCACCAAGTACCAGGATATTTTTTGGCAAAAACCTGGTTGCCTCTGCCAGGAGGCTGAAACTTGGCCACAAGTGGATCTTCCAGCAAGACAATAACCCCAAGCACACATCAAAATACACAAATACATTTTTATTGGCCACTAAATCAACATTTTGCAATGGTCATCTCAGTCTCCAGACTTCAAAGCCATTTGAAAACCTGTGGTTTGAATTGAAGAGGGCAGTCCATATGCACAGACAAAGGATATCAGGGATCTGGAAGCATTCTGTCTGGAGGAATGGTCTAAAATCACTCATATTGGATTCTCCAACTCATAAAACCTTTTAGAAAAAGGCTCAGTACCTTTTACCCTCGCAAGGTGAGGTATTGTAAAGGGGAGAAAAAAAACCTATTACCTAAATCAAAATCTCTTTCTCTGAACAATGATATAAGCATAAAATAATATTCATCCCCATGTTTATGGAGCATACAGCATTTTAATTAGTTTATACATTTTTGCTCATCTTTATCAAGGTTGTCAATCATTTAGGACCCCACTGTATATACGATATTAATTATAAGTAAATGTTGCTGTGTCTCCCTCTATCTAGCCGGGACTGTCCCATATTCTACATGAGGAAGAAGGTGCAGAAAGATCTGGATGATCAGGAGAAGCTGGTGTCTCGCTTTGGATGGTGAGAGACAGAACCAACAGACTCCATATTCACCGGCTCCCCTCTCTCTCCCCACTCTTTCTCAGACTCTCTCCCTCTCCTTGAAAGGATTTATACTGTATTTTCTTCTTGTAAGAATTGTAAATGTTACACTTAGACTTTTTTCTTGAATTATGAATCTAAATAAATTACATCTTTTTGTAGAAATGTGTCTTACCATAGTTGTCTGTCTTCAGTCTAGAAGATCTCAGTTGCATTGAACTAAAAGTATGGTGGTGGATGTTGTAGTATGTTGAGTACGAAAAGTGAATAACCAATGCAAAGCAGCAGTCGTTTTTAACTAAAAACACTTCTAATAGGCTACATTCCCATGCCTTGTGTTATGATAGACTGTATTTCTGAAGCATCTGCGTAGGAGTTGTGATCCAGGATAGGGTTTGCAAAGGGAGGGTATACAGTACTCAGACGTTTTACAGCCTTATTCTAAAATGGTTTAAATCGTCCCCCGCCTCAATCTACACACAATACTCCGTAATGACAAAGCAAAAAAAGTTTTCATACAAATGTATACAAAATAAGAAACTGAAATATCTCATTTATATAAGTACTCAGACCCTTTACTCAATACTTTGTTGAAGCACCTTTGGCAGAGTTTACAGCCTCGAGTCTTCTTGGGTATGACACTACAAGCTTGACAGCTGTATTTGGGGACTTTCTCCCATTCCTCTCTGCAGATCTTCCAAACCTCTGTCAGGTTGGATGGGGAACGTCGATGCACAGCTATTTTCAGGTCTCTCCAGAGATGGATCAGGTTCAGGTCCGGGCTCTGGCTGGGCCACTCAAGGACATTCAGAGACTTGTCCCAAAGCCACTCCTGCGTTGTCTTGACTGTGTGCTTAGGGTCATTGTCCTGTTGGAAGGTGAACCTTTGCCCCTGTCTGAGGTCCTGAGCGCTCTGAAGCCGATTTTCATCAAGGATCTCTGTACTCATCTTTCCTGACTAGTCTCCCGGTCTCTGCCGCTGATGCTGCCACCATGCTTCACCGTAGGGATGGTGCCAGGTTTCCTCCAGATGTGACGCTTGGCATTCATGCCAAAGAGTTCATTCTTGGTTTTATCAGACCAGAGAATCTTGTTTCTCATGGTCTGAGAGTCCTTTCGGTGCCTTTTGGAAAACTCCAAGAGGACTGTCATGTGCTTTTTTACTGAGGAGTGGCTTCTGTCTGGCGACTCTACCATAAAGGCCTGATTGGTGGAGTGCTGCAGAGATGGTTGTCCTTCTGGAATGTTCTCTCATCTCCACAGAGGAACTCTGGAGCTCTGTCAGAGTGACCATCGGTTTCATGGTCACCTCCCTGACCAAGGCCCTGCTCCCCAGATTTCTCATTTTGCCGGGCAACCAGCTCTAGGAAGAGTCTTGGTGGTTCCAAACTTCTTCCATTTAAGAGTGATGGAGGCCACTGTGGTCTTGGGAACCTTCAATGCTGCAGTAATATTTTGGTAGCCCTCCCCAGGTCTGTGCCTCGACACAATCTTCTCTCGGAGCTCTACCAACAATTCCTTTGACCTCATGGCTTGGTTTTTGCTCTGACATGAACTGTCAACTGTGGGATCGTATATAGACAGGTGCCTTTCCAAATCATGTCCAATCAATTGAATTCACCACAGGTGGACTCCAAGTTGTAGAAACATCTCAAGGATGATCTATAGAAACAGGATACAT
Source organism: Oncorhynchus gorbuscha (assembly GCF_021184085.1). NCBI lineage: Eukaryota > Metazoa > Chordata > Actinopteri > Salmoniformes > Salmonidae > Oncorhynchus > Oncorhynchus gorbuscha. The sequence continues at coordinate 251,126 of NW_025745898.1, read as the reverse complement.
GAGCTCTCATAGCAAAGGGTGTAAATACTTCTGTTTTTTATTTGTAATAAATGAGCAAAAAAATCTAAACCTGTTTTTGCATTGTCATTATGGGGTATTGCATGTAGATTGAGGACATTTTTGTTTGATACATTTCAAAATAAGGTCATAACCTTCAAAATGTGGAAAAAAGGAAAGAGGTCTGAATACTTTCCAAATGCACTGTATTACAGAACTTTCTAAATTTACCAGTAAACTACCAGCATGTTGGTATTTTTCAAGGATTATATGTAATCTATCACAAGACCTATAGTGGCCCTTTTGGGTACTTCAGATTATCACGTGTCTAACTATCTCTGGCCCTTGTTGAAAATGTTAAATGAGATGATTTTCACATTTTTTAAAATCATGACAAAGCTCTAAAATATCCTAAATATAAACCATTTATTTAGTAAATACCATTATTTGTGTTTAATGAAGGTTTCAGCGTGAAATATCCTTTATAGTTTCTATGACGCCCATTCATTTGACAGTGTATTTCTTCTTGTCAATATTTTGGCATCAAACTGGTGGCAGTTGTGGGAAAAAAAGTAAATAGTTGCAGAAGTAATTGAAAAGAATGTCATTGTTGATTAGATATTTTGAATTAGGCTATTTTCTCTTGAACGATATGGTCCATCTACTAGAAACTAATGGACCATATGGACCTAGTACTTCAGTCTGTTTTTTCACTGACAGCTGTAAGCTGCTGTATTGTCAAGCAGCGGTGCTGTTCTAGTGATTTATTACAGGAAGGCTGCACACTACACTTTCACTTTAGTATCTTACCTAATTGTTTTCTGATCTAAATTCCCTTTTGTAGCTTTGGGAGGTACAGTGCCTCCAGAAAGTATTCAAGCCCCTTTACTTTTTCTACGTTTAGTTACAGCCTGAGAGAAAAGAGAAACCTGCACACTGCTCTTCCGAGTATCGTCCTTAAGGCCTTTGCCAGAGCTTTTGAGTGTTTTTCATCTGCACTCTTATGGAGACATTGTTCCACCCACATCTGTTGAATGGGGTTGGAGTCTAGGGAAAATAAACATGTTTCGTTACCAAATATAACAATGTGCACATAAAATATATTAAACACGTCTGTAAAACCACAATGAGGACATCGACCTATCAAGTAAGTGAATAATCCATGTCGTTTCTCCTGATTGTTCACTAATTCTCTGTTTAGGAGTGTCGTGAAAAGTCTACACAGGGACCCTAAATCAATTTTAAATTAATCAGTCTTTATCAGTGCGCTGGAGAGGTTTCAACCAACTCAATGGACCAAGTACACATGTCAATCAGGAGCTCCCCCGGGGCAGTCTCGTTAGTTCTTTATATACCGCAGACAAGTCATATTGGTATGATTTAGCAAATTAATTCATTGTTGACGTTTGCTTCATGTGACCTAACAATACTGGGTCATACATGTGACTGACCAATACCTCACAAGGCTTCTCTAAACTGAGACCGTGAAACTGATCTTACATTCTCAAAAACAGGGTTTGGGCATACTGCCAAATTGCAGATACTGATAGGTGAGGATTTGTTCCGTCACTTGCATGAACACGGAAATTGGTTATTAGAAAAGCACATGAATAGAACACAAACATAAAATGTTCCGTCACATGAGAACGAGAGGTTTTTACCTACATAACACAACCCACATGGACATTTAATCATGTCGATAACAACATGGGTGGAGGTGCACATAATGGCATTTATTTGGAACTGTTTTCCTGTGTGTGTTTGGCAGAAATATTCACACTTCATCACATTGTTGCACTGTGCTGTATGTTACCCTTTCTATCAGCTTATAATATAAACTACAATGTGAAAGCTACTGTTTACGTGACTGTTAATCATGTCAGCACATGTAACAGCAGTTTCTATCAGCTTATAATATAAACTACAATGTGAAAGCTACTGTTTACGTGACTGTTAATCATGTCAGCACATGTAACAGCAGTTTCTATCAGCTTATATTATAAACTACAATGTGAAAGCTACTGTTTACGTGACTGTTAATCATGTCAGCACATGTAACAGCAGTTTCCAGACCCTTTTTTTGTTCCTTATTCTTCCTCTCCCCAATTCACTTAAACTATCCTGCTTTATTTCCTATGGGCTTCACCAGAGTACCACCTAGTGGCTGGGATACAACTCTATGGCTTCACCAGAGTACCACCTAGTGGCTGGGATACGACTCTATGGGCTTTACCAGAGTACCACCTAGTGGCTGGGATACAACTCTATGGGCTTCACCAGAGTACCACCTAGTGGCTGGAATACAACTCTATGGGCTTCACCAGAGTACCACCTAGTGGCTGTGATACAACTCTATGGGCTTCACCAGAGTACCACCTAGTGGCTGGAATACAACTCTATGGGCTTCACCAGAGTACCACCTAGTGGCTGGGATACAACTCTATGGGCTTCACCAGAGTACCACCTAGTGGCTGGGATACAACTCTATGGGCTTCACCAGAGTACCACCTAGTGGCTGGGATACAACTCTATGGGCTTCACCAGAGTACCACCTAGTGGCTGGGATACAACTCTATGGGCTTCACCAGAGTACCACCTAGTGGCTGGGATACAACTCTATGGCTTCACCAGAGTACCACCTAGTGGCTGGGATACAACTCTATGGCTTCACCAGAGTACCACCTTGTCGCTGCTCGGAAATTGTATTTATTTACTCTGCCATGTTTTTGTCACGCTCCCTCCATCCTTGACTTTTCCTAAAAATAAATCTATACAACAATCTATACAAATCTATACACGCTGTGTTATAATCCTAATATTATTTGCACATCATTACAACACTGCATATCTACCTGTTAGTCTACCTGTTCGAGGAGAAAGGCTGGTCCTCATATCTACTACAGAACTACAGAACCTCAACACAACCAGTCTGCCCAAAGAGACAGTCACAAGTGGTGAAAAAAAATATGACATTTAAAATGTCTATTCTATTGGAACAGTGTAATTCTTTATTTCCTTTTGTTTAATCATTTCACTTGCTTTGGCAATGTAAACATACCAGTCTGCCCAAATTGAAAGAATATTAACCTCTTAGTGAGCCTCACATGCACAGCCTCACATGCCATCCTCAAGTGGTGAGGGTGGAGAAAAAAATATGACATTTAAAATGTCTATTCTATTGGAACTTTTGTGAGTGTAATGTCTACTGTTCATTTGAATTCTTTATTTCACTTTTGTTTAATCTATTTCACTTGCTTTGGCAATGTAAACATATATTTCCCATGCCCCTTCACCAAGGAGGAAAGAGAATTGAGAAAGAGAGACCCTTAAATTGAAATGGAATTGAAACGGTTTAACCACAACTTCAGTCTTCTACAAGGAGGAAAAAATACAGTGGAGAAATCCTGCACCGGGCCTCACATGCTCATCCTCAGTCACCAAGGAGGAAATGGAGAAAGAGATACAGTGGAGAAATCCTGCACCGAGCCTCACATGCTCATCCTCAGTCACCAAGGAGGAAATAGAGATACAGTGGAGAAATCCTGCACCGGGCCTCACATGCTCATCCTCAGTCACTAAGGAGGAAATAGAGATACAGTGGAGTGGAGAAATCCTCAGTCACCAAGGAGGAAAGAGAGATACAGTGGAGAAATCCTGCACCGAGCCTCACATGCTCATCCTCAGTCACAAGGAGGAAATAGAGATACAGTGGAGGAGAGAAATCAAGATACAGTGGAGAAATCCTGGGCCTCACATGCTCATCCTCAGTCACACAGTGGAGAAATCCTTGCTCATCCTCAGTCACCAAGGAGGAAATGATACAGTGGAGAAATGCAGCCTCACATGCTCATCCTCAGTCACCAAGGAGGAAATCAAGATACAGTGGGGAGAACAAGTATTTGATACCTGATGATGCAGGTTTTCCTACTAACAAAGCATGTAGAGGTCTGTCATTTTATCATAGCTACACTTCAACTGTGAGAGATGGAATCTAAAACAAAAATCCAGAAAATCATATTGTATGATTTTTAAGCAATTAATTTGCATTTTATTGCATGACAAGAATTTGATACATCAGAAAAGCAGAACTTAATATTTGGTACAGAAACCTTTGTTTCCAATTACAGAGATCATACGTTTCCTGTAGTTCTTGACCAGGTTTGCACACACTGCTGCTGGGATTTTGGCCCACTCCTCCATACAGACCTTCTCCAGATCCTTCAGGTTTCAGGGCTGTCGTTGGGCAATACGGACTTTCAGTTCCCTCCAAAGATTTTCTTTTGGGTTCAGGTCTGGAGACTGGCTAGGCCACTCCAGGACCTTGAGATGCTTCTTACGGAGCCACTCCTTAGTTGCCCTGGCTGTGTGTTTCGGGTCGTTGTCATGCTGGAAGACCCAGCCACGACCCATCTTCAATGCTCTTACTGTTGGCCAAGATCTCGCGATACATGGCCCCATCCATCCTCCCCTCAATACGGTGCAGTCGTCCTGTCCCCTTTGCAGAAAAGCATCCCCAAAGAATGATGTTTCCATCTCCATGCTTCACGGTTGGGATGGTGTTCTTGGGGTTGTACTCATCCTTCTTCTTCCTCCAAACACGGCGAGTGGAGTTTAGACCAAAAAGCTATATTTTTCTGTCTCATCAGACCACATGACCTTCTCCCATTCCTCCTCTGGATCATCCAGATGGTCATTGGCAAACTTCAGACGGGCCTGGACATGCGCTGGCTTGAGCAGGGGGACCTTGCGTGCGCTGCAGGATTTTAATCCATGACGGCGTAATGTGTTACTAATGGTTTTCTTTGAGACTGTGGTCCCAGCTCTCTTCAGATCATTGACCAGGTCCTGCCGCGTAGTTCTGGGCTGATTCATCAGCTTCCTCATGATCATTGATGCCCCACGAGGTGAGATCTTGCATGGAGCCCCAGACCGAGGGTGATTGACCGTCATCTTGAACCTCTTCCATTTTCTAATAATTGATGTTGTTCTCACCAAGCTGCTTGCCTATTGTCCTGAAGCCCATCCCAGCCTTGTGCAGGTCTACAATTTTATCCCTGATGTCTTTACACAGCTCTCTGGTCTTGGCCATTGTGGAGAGGTTGGAGTCTGTTTGATTGAGTGTGTGGACAGGTGTCTTTTATACAAGTAACGAGTTCAAACAGGTGCAGTTAATACAGGTAATGAGTGGAGAACACGAGGGCTTCGTACTGGTTACCCCCAGTAACCAAGCTGTCAGATAAGCAGTCCCTTAAAAAGCATGGGCTGAGTCACACCGCTAAATATTGGTAGAGGTGCTGAGTAAGGAGGGTAATCTGTATTTAAAGAAAGAAAGGAAGTCTCTCTCAACAATGGTTGTGTGACGTGAGACCAGCCTCTGTCCATCCGTCTGAAACGTATCCCTTCAGATAGCACTTGAATAAATGATCCTTCAGATAGTACTTGAATAACTGATCCTTCAGATAGTACTTGACTAACTGATCCTTCAGATAGCACTTGACTAACTGATCCTTCAGATAGCACTTGACTAACTGATCCTTCAGATCAGATAGCTGATCCTTCAGATAGCACTTGAATAACTGATCCTTTGAATAACTGATCCTTCAGATACTTGACTAACTGATCCTTCAGATAGCACTTGACTAACTGATCCTTCAGATAGCACTTGAATAACTGATCCTTCAGATAGCACTTGACTAACTGATCCTTCAGATAGCACTTGAATAACTGATCCTTCAGATAGCACTTGACTAACTGATCCTTCAGATAGCACTTGAATAACTGATCCTTCAGATAGCACTTGACTAACTGATCCTTCAGATAGCACTTGAATAACTGATCCTTCAGATAGCACTTGAATAACTGATCCTTCAGATAGCACTTGACTAACTGATCCTTCAGATAGCACTTGACTGATCCTTCAGATAGCACTTGACTAACTGATCCTTCAGATAGCACTTGAATAACTGATCCTTCAGATAGCACTTGAATAAATGATCCTTCAGATAGCACTTGACTAACTGATCCTTCAGATAGCACTTGAATAAATGATCCTTCAGATAGCACTCAAATAACTGATCCTTCAGATAGCACTTGACTAACTGATCCTTCAGATAGCACTTGACTGATCCTTCAGATAGCACTTGACTAACTGATCCTTCAGATAGCACTTGACTAACTGATCCTTCAGATAGCACTCAAATAACTGATCCTTCAGATAGCACTTGACTAACTGATCCTTCAGATAGCACTTGAATAACTGATCCTTCAGATAGCACTTGAATAACTGACTCTTCAGATAGCTGCTATTTTTACTTGCAATGATTGTGATGTGTGGTTGTTTTTGCCTACTTTTGTTGAATGCAAAGTCACTGTGTAGTTGAATAGAAATGTGTAGTTGAATGGAAATGTGTAGTTGAATGGAAGTCACTAAATGTAGTTTAGTTTGTAGAGCGTGGTGCTTGCAATGCCAGGATAGTGGGTTTGATTCCTGGGACCACCAGTACGTAACATGTATGTTTTGGATAAAAGCATCTTCTAAATGGCATATTGTTATTATATATTATTATTAAGTTAATGTAAATGTTGCTGTGTCTCCCTCTATCCAGCTGGGACTGTCCATTATTCTAAATGACAAATCCACTATAATTGAGAATTTCAATAAGCATTTTTCTACGGCTGGCCATGCTTTCCACTTGGCTACCCCTACCCCGGTCAACTGCCCGGCACCCTCCACAGCAACCCACCAAAGCCCCCACCATTTATCCTTCACCCATATCCAGATAGCTGATGTTCTGAAAGAGCTGCAAAATATGGACCCCTACAAATCAGCCTAAATGCATGCTATTCAACCGATCATTGCCCGCAACTGCCCGCCCATCCAGCATCATTACTCTGGACGGCTCGGACTTAGAATACGTGGACAACTACAAATACCTAGGTGTCTGGTTAGACTGTAAACTCTCCTTCCAGACTCACATTAAGCATCTCCAATCCAAAATTAAATCTAGAATCGGCTTCCTATTTCGCAACAAAGCTTCCTTCACCCATGCTGCCAAATATACCCTCATAAAACTGACCATTCTACCGATCCTTGACTTCGGCGATGTCATCTATAAAATAGCCTCCAACACTCTACTCAGCAAACTGGATGTAGTCTATCACAGTGCCATCCATTTTGCCACCAAAGCCCCATACACTACTCACCACTGCGACCTGTACGCTCTTGTTGGCTGGCCCTCGCTTCATACTCATCGCCAAACCCACTGGCTACAGGTTATCTACATGTCTCTGCTAGGTAAAGCCCCGCCTTATCTCAGCTCGCTGGTCACCATAGCAGCACCCACTCGTAACACACGCTCCATCAGATATATCTCACTGGTCACCCCCAAAGCCAATTCCTCCTTTGGTCGCCTTTCCTTCCAGTTCCCTGCTGCCACTTACTGGAACGAACTGCAAAAATCACTGAAGCTGGAGATTCCCATCTCCCTCACTAGCTTTAAGAACCAGCTGTCAGAGCAGCTCACAGATCACTGCACCTGTTCATAGCCCATCTGTAACAGCCCATCTATCTACCTCATCCCCATACTGTATTTATTTATTTTGCTCCTTTTGCACCACAGTATCTCTACTTGCACATCCATCTTCTGCACATCTACCATTCCAGTGTTTAATTGCCATATTGTAATTACCTCGACACCATGGCCTATTCATTTCCTTAACTCCCTTATTTGACCTAATTTGAACTCACTGTATATAGACTTTTCTTTTTTTCTACTGTATTATTGACTATGTTTTGTTCATTCCGTGTGTAACTGTGTTGTTGTATGTGTCGAACTGCTATGCTTTATCTTGGCCAGGTCGCAGTTGCAAATGAGAACTTGTTCTCAACTATTCTACCTGGTTAAATAAAGGTGTTCTCAACTAGCCTACCTGGTTAAATAAAGGTGTTCTCAACTAGCCTACCTGGTTAAATAAAGGTGTTCTCAACTAGCCTACCTGGTTAAATAAAGGTGTTCTCAACTAGCCTACCTGGTTAAATAAAAGGTGTAGAAAGACCTGGATGATCAGGAGAAGCTGAGCTCACTTTGGATGGTGAGAGACAGAACCAACAGACTCCATATTCACCGGCTCCCCTCTCTCCCTCGCTCCCCACTACCCCTCTCTCCCTCGGCCCCCTCTTTTGCTCCCCACTACCCCACTCCCTCCTCCTCTTTCCCTCTTCCCCTCTGCTGGAAAGGATTTGTCTTGAGTGTTTGTAAAAATGCTAAATGTTACACTTATTCTCTATTTTCTTGAAATATGAATCTAAATAAATGGCATCTTTTTTTGTAGATGTTGTATGTCTTCAGTCTAGAAGACCTCAGTTGCATTGAACCAAAAGTAGTTGTTGTTTTGTACTATTTTGAGTACTAAACGTTGTGTAGTGCTCATTTTGTGATAACCGATGTGTTACTGTTGTCTGTGGTAAAGCAGTAGGTCATTTTCTTTTTTACTGTTCTTCACATCTAACAGGTTACATTTCAGGCTCGTATGAGGCCAAACATAATCCAACACACCACAAAAACAAACAGAAAATGCATCTAATGAGTTTGTAGAGTCACCAACTTGATGAAGTCATTGCGTGCAAGAAATATGGGACTAAATACTAAAGTTTTGACTACTTCAATACACTCTAAGTCAGTTTTCTCAACTCCGGTCCTCGAGTACTTCCGGGGCAACAGTTGAGAAACACTGCTCTATATGAATTGGTCAGAATACTTAAGACTTCTACAAATGGGGGGACTAGATACATAACGTGCTTTCATTTCTAAACTGTGAAACAGATATGTATGAAAATACCCTCAAATGAAATGTCTCCTCATATTAAATAGTTGATCTCAAATCCAAAAATGTTGGAGTATAAAATCAAATGTACAATTGTAACTTTACTGTCAAAATACATATGAGGACTGTATATGCATTTATATTCCCTCAACTCAGTCTCCCTGCTTCTGCTCCTAACCTGTCATATATATATATACATATACATAATCAATAGGAGCTAAGGTTGTGTGTTTATACCTCTATCTGGTCTAGAAGGTTGTGTGTTTATACCTCTGTCTGGTCTAGAAGGTTGTGTGTTTATATCTCTATCTGGTCTAGAAGTTTGTCTGTTTACACCTCTATCTGGTCTAGAATGTTGTGTGTTTATACCTCTGTCTGGTCTAGAAGGTTGTGTGTTTATATCTCTATCTGGTCTAGAAGGTTGTGTGTTTATACCTCTATCTGGTCTAGAAGGTTGTGTGTTTACACCTCTATCTGGTTTAGACGGTTGTGTTTATACCTCTATCTGGTCCAGAAGGTTGTGTGTTTATACCTCTATCTGGTCTAGAAGGTTGTGTGTTTATACCTCTATCTGGTCCAGAAGGTTGTGTGTTTATACCTCTATCTGGTCTAGAAGGTTGTGTGTTTATACGTCTATCTGGTTTAGACGGTTGTGTTTATACCTCTATCTGGTCTAGAAGGTTGTGTGTTAATACCTCTGTCTGGTCCAGAGGGTTGTGTGTTAATACCTCTGTCTGGTCCAGAAGGTTGTGTGTTTATACCTCTGTCTGGTCCAGAAGGTTGTGTGTTTATACCTCTATCTGGTCCAGAAGGTTGTGTGTTTATACATCTATCTGGTTTAGACGGTTGTGTGTTTATACGGTTGTGTGTTTATACCTCTATCTGGTCTAGAAGGTTGTGTGTTTATACCTCTATCTGGTCTAGAAGGTTGTGTGTTTATACCTCTATCTGGTCTAGAAGGTTGTGTGTTAATACCTCTATCTGGTCTAGAAGGTTGTGTGTTTATACCTCTATCTGGTCTAGAAGGTTGTGTGTTTATACCTCTATCTGGTCCAGAAGGTTGTGTGTTAATACCTCTGTCTGGTCCAGAAGGTTGTGTGTTTATACCTCTGTCTGGTCCAGAAGGTTGTGTGTTTATACCTCTGTCTGGTCCAGAAGGTTGTGTGTTTATACCTCTGTCTGGTCCAGAAGGTTGTGTGTTTATACCTCTATCTGGTCCAGAAGGTTGTGTGTTTATACCTCTGTCTGGTCCAGAAGGTTGTGTGTTTATACCTCTGTCTGGTCCAGAGGGTTGTGTGTTTATACCTCTATCTGGTCTAGAAGGTTGTGTGTTAATACCTCTGTCTGGTCCAGAGGGTTGTGTGTTAATACCTCTGTCTGGTCCAGAGGGTTGTGTGTTTATACCTCTGTCTGGTCCAGAAGGTTGTGTGTTTATCCACCAAATTAACTTCAATATTCACCACCAACATTGACCAATATCAGTCAATGCTAAAATTAAGTGAGTGTCTAAACCAAAGCTTTATTTCTCTTGAGAAACTCTGGCCTACTGTACACAGACAGACGGGTGTGTTGTGGTTCCTGTTTGAAGCAACACATATTTAACAAACTAATATTTACAAAGTATTTGATCACACTTAACAATAAATTGTATCCTATTCAAAGTCAAAAGCATTTCACATAACTGCACTAACATTACAGAATATGGATGTACAGTCACAGGAATATAATATAATCATCTGATGTATTAATGTCCATATCTGAAGTCATGACCACTGTCAGCCGCATCAAGTCACACGGTTGTGTTAGAACCAAAGGGTGTGTCTGTGACTGTTGTCATGGAGACCCAGGTGTTCCTCCAGGACCGAGAAGGCTACTCTACCTGGCACAAGGACACTGAGCAAGGGTTACAGACATCTAGTCCAAAAGCTGGATAGAGGGGCTCAGTGAATGTGGTGTGGAATGTGTACATATGGGTCAATGTTTCAGAGAAGACTGTGTAGAAGGACAGAGTGCCGGCCGGCCAGTCCAGATACATTCCTATTCTGTGCCTAGAGTGGTTCCTAAAGGGGGGGAATGTAATATCTGCGCCATTATGACAAAAATGTGTTTTGTACTCCATACACCAGGACTTGTCATTGTGTCCAATGACAACGTCGTTGGAGATGCTGCCTTTTCTTTTGATTCCTTTGTACGTCACTCCGAGAACAACGTCGTCAGTTGACTCCGTTTCCCAGTAATGGCGCTCAGTCAGACCCTCTCTACAAAGAACCTGAAAAGCGTCGTAAAATCTCTCTGGGTGATCAGGATACGGCTGTTTCTTACTCTCATATCTCACCACTCTGTTTCCTTCAGACAGAGAGAGGTGTTTGTTTGCTGTGTTTGGGTCCAGTGTGAGATCACAGGCGTCTGTAGACAAGAGGTAAGAGAGGATCAGCTGGATTAAATCAGGAGTGTATTGTTACCAGGGCTGTCAAACTATTTTAAAAATATGTTTATGTGTAGTATAATACTTTATTATGTACCATATCAAGTATAATGTATTCTTACACTTCTTCAGCAGCTCCAGTTTCACCCAGCACTCATCGTTCTGGTCAATACTGTGCGAGAGGCAGGAGAACAGATAGTGTGAATATAGTCAAAGGCCTTACGAGATGTTGCATTACTTTCATCAACTGCACGTACTTGATGTTCAGTCTACAGGCTGGATCTTCCATAGTAGCAGAGAGCATCTTCACTCCTGAGTCTCCTGGGTAATTGTAGCTCAGGTCCAGCTCTCTCAGGTGGGAGGGGTTTGACGTTAGTGCTGAAGCCAGAGAATTACAGCCTTCCTTTGTGACTCTACAGAATGGCAGCCTGCAAAGAGGTAATGACGATCCTTGGCACATAAATCCTGCTTTTATTACTCACAGCAGATTCAGACATGAGACCAAATTACAAGGTTCAAGACACGCCAACTTTATGATACACCTATCTGCCATAGGATTGCTTTTGAAATAGAAATAGACAATATTCATAGGATTACCTTTGCAAAGCACCTTTTCTCCTGTACTTTACTATCGGGGAAAAGTGTGAAACGATGTCTCAAAAGGATGGGGGGTATCGTTGGAAATTGTAGACATGGAACAAAAAGTTCGGACCCACGTGTTTATTTATCAAAGTTGATATATCGATGGGGATTAAACATACTGACACGGAAACTACACGACAAGAGAAAACGGTCTACTCACAGTAACGTTAAGTGTTCCCCTTGGTGGGATAGAACATACTGACACAGAAACTACACGACAAGAGAAAACGGTCTACTCACAGTAACGTTAAGTGTTCCCCTTGGTGGGATAGAACATACTGACACAGAAACTACACGACAAGAGAAAACGGTCTACTCACAGTAACGTTAAGTGTTCCCCTTGGTGGGATAAACATACTGACACAGAAACTACACGACAAGAGAAAACGGTCTACTCACAGTAACGTTAAGTGTTCCCCTTGGTGGGATAGAACATACTGACACAGAAACTACACGACAAGAGAAAACGGTCTACTCACAGTAACGTTACAGTGTTCCCCTTGGTGGGATAGAACATACTGACACAGAAACTACACGACAAGAGAAAACGGTCTACTCACAGTTAAGTGTTCCCCTTGGTGGGATAGAACATTGACACAGAAACTGTTCGTTAAGTGTTCCCCTTGGTGGGATAGAACATACTGACACAGAAACTACACGACAAGAGAAAACGGTCTACTCACAGTAACGTTAAGTGTTCCCCTTGGTGGGAATAGAACATACTGACACAGAAACTACACGACAAGAGAAAACGGTCTACTCACAGTAACGTTAAGTGTTCCCCTTGGTGGGATAGAACATACTGACACAGAAACTACACGACAAGAGAAAACGGTCTACTCACAGTAACGTTAAGTGTTCCCCTTGGTGGGATAGAACATACTGACACAGAAACTACACGACAAAGAAAACGGTCTACTCACAAAAGTGTTCCCCTTGGTGGGATAGAACATACTGACACAGAAACTACACGACAAGAGAAAACGGTCTACTCACAGTAACGTTGTTCCCCTTGGTGGGATAGAACATACTGACACAGAAACTACACGACAAGAGAAAACGGTCTACTCACAGTAACGTTAAGTGTTCCCCTTGGTGGGATAGAACATACTGACACAGAAACTACACGACAAGAGAAAACGGTCTACTCACAGTAACGTTAAGTGTTCCCCTTGGTGGGATAGAACATACTGACACAGAAACTACACGACAAGAGAAAACGGTCTACTCACAGTAACGTTAAGTGTTCCCCTTGGTGGGATAGAACATACTGACACAGAAACTACGACAAGAGAAAACGGTCTACTCACAACGTTAAGTGTTCCCCTTGGTGGGATACTCACAGTAACGTTAAGTGTTCCCCTTGGTGGGATAGAACATACTGACACAGAAACTACACGACAAGAGAAAACGGTCTACTCACAGTAACGTTAAGTGTTCCCCTTGGTGGGATAGAACATACTGACACAGAAACTACACGACAAGAGAAAACGGTCTACTCACAGTAACGTTAAGTGTTCCCCTTGGTGGGATAGAACATACTGACACAGAAACTACACGACAAGAGAAAACGGTTACTCACAGTAACGTTAAGTGTTCCCCTTGGTGGGATAGAACATACTGACACAGAAACTACACGACAAGAGAAAACGGTCTACTCACAGTAAAAGTGTTCCCCTTGGTGGGATAGAACATACTGACACAGAAACTACTGACACAGAAAAACTAACGCAAGAGTGTTCTCCCGTTAAGTGTTCCCCTTGGTGGGATAGAACATACTGACACAGAAACTACACGACAAGAGAAAACGGTTCCCCTTGGTGGGATAGAACACTCACAAGAGAAAAGTACTCACAGTAACGTTAAGTGTTCCCCTTGGTGGGATAGAACATACTGACACAGAAACTACACGACAAGAGAAAACGGTCTACTCACAGTAACGTTAAGTGTTCCCCTTGGTGGGATAGAACATACTGACACAGAAACTACACGACAAGAGAAAACGGTCTACTCACAGTAACGTTAAGTGTTCCCCTTGGTGGGATAGAACATACTGACACAGAAACTACACGACAAGAGAAAACGGTCTACTCACAGTAACGTTAAGTGTTCCCCTTGGTGGGATAGAACATACTGACACAGAAACTACACGACAAGAGAAAACGGTCTACTCACAGTAACGTTAAGTGTTCCCCTTGGTGGGATAGAACATACTGACACAGAAACTACACGACAAGAGAAAACGGTCTACTCACAGTAACGTTAAGTGTTCCCCTTGGTGGGATAGGACAGTGTGGATGTTTGATCAGATGATCATGTAGCGTAAACAAACTCGTCAGTCAGAAACGAATGCTGACACGAAAAATCTAAATCAATCGTGCAATTTGTTATCGTTCTCCTATTGTCAACTACATATGCATTGGTTAATTCTAGAGCGATGTATATTGACGGTCACAACTGTTGGGTGCAATTTTTGATACAAAACATTCCTGCCTTGTGTTTAATCTTCTCCATTTTAGACTGGTGTGTTCTGGAACCTATTGGACCGGATCCGATACCTCTCCTGAAAAATTATTTAAACTTTTTGCAATGTAAAAATTATAATAAAAGCGATCCAAGTTCTTTCGAGTTGCCTCTTCGTTACTTCTCCTGCCTCCCCTCCCACCCAACAAAAAGAACGTAATGTGAAAAAGTCCATTTTCAGCCCGGGCCTAATACTGTAAGAGTTCATTTGGGTTGGCACGGCCTGGGTTTATGGTTTGCCCAACATTGTAACCTATGTTTGAGACCAACGCATGGTCGTGGCTGTGTGAGAAGAGTGCCAGTATCTCTCACAGAACTAGAATGAGATTCACTTTCTATGTTCTCTCTCCCTCTCTCTGCACTGATAGACATGAGCCTACAACTCACCTCTCCAGCGTTGCACTTCCTTTATTTCCTTATAAAATCATTGCTGCGCGAAGGGTTCTGAACGAACTGCAGCACCCCTGATAAATTGAAATACATTTGACTGTTCAGAAATAAATGAAATCATTCAGAATAGTCTACTACACCATGAAAATGCCTTCAATTTAGCGACAGAGGATCAATAGGTTTAAAAAAAAATATATATATATATATAGTTTCGTAGCTGAATCAGAATTAGTTGGGTAACATAGATAAATAAGATGTTTTATTGTTACATCATAATATGCTCATGTGAGATACTTGTCATTAGAATGTCTCTTTACTTTACTTTCGGCAGTTGCATTTTCCTTTCTTCTCTAGGGAAAAGTCACTTGGGGCCCAGAGAGGGGAGAGGTCAGGCTTGTCCTTTACATGTCTGGAATATCAGAATATCAGAATGGAACATTGTCTTCATATGTAAATGTATCTGTTAAACCATGAGAAGGGCTCCACAATGTCTGTACTCCAGTCACTCCCTCCTTTTCCCATTGGGGGGAGGAGTATAGCAGTGTCTGGAACCATTGTATTACCCCACAATGTCTGTACTCCAGTCACTCCCTCCTTTTCCCATTGGGGGGAGGAGTATAGCAGTGTCTGGAACCATTGTATTACTCCACAATGTCTGTACTCCAGTCACTCCCTCCTTTTCCCATTGGGGGGAGGAGTATAGCAGTGTCTGGAACCATTGTATTACCCCACAATGTCTGTACTCCAGTCACTCCCTCCTTTTCCCATTGGGGGGAGGAGTATAGCAGTGTCTGGAACCATTGTATTACTCCACAATGTCTGTACTCCAGTCACTCCCTCCTTTTCCCATTGGGGGGAGGAGTATAGCAGTGTCTGGAACCATTGTATTACTCCACAATGTCTGTACTCCAGTCACTCCCTCCTTTTCCCATTGGGGGGAGGAGTATAGCAGTGTCTGGAACCATTGTATTACTCCACAATGTCTGTACTCCAGTCACTCCCTCCTTTTCCCATTGGGGGGAGGAGTATAGCAGTGTCTGGAACCATTGTATTACTCCACAATGTCTGTACTCCAGTCACTCCCTCCTTTTCCCATTGGGGGGAGGAGTATAGCAGTGTCTGGAACCATTGTATTACTCCACAATGTCTGTACTCCAGTCACTCCCTCCTTTTCCCATTGGGGGGAGGAGTATAGCAGTGTCTGGAACCATTGTATTACCCCACAATGTCTGTACTCCAGTCACTCCCTCCTTTTCCCATTGGGGGGAGGAGTATAGCAGTGTCTGGAACCATTGTATTACCCCTCTGATGTTGCACTAATCTTGAGATAGTATATGACCTACAAGTCACTCCCCTCAGCGAGCTTGTCCAGGGGTGGGGTGTATTTGAGATGGGAGTATCTAGAATTGACAATTGATATATGCCATTGGATGAGGTAATGTTTTGGTACTATGAAGTACCAAGAACGAGATTAGAACCTTGTTTTAGAGAGCAAACTGAACGATAATTTATAGCTAATGCTACCACCTAGCTTTGGGATACTCCTCTCTCAAGTAAAAGGCCCTTTGTGAAGTTTCTGAGATCTGTGGTTCGTCATGTAAGTTGAGAGGGGTGTATCTTGGCTATAAAAGATCTTTGTATTCTCTTATAGGCACTCTCAGAATTCATCTGAGAGTCAAAGGGCTATGGTGAAGCTCATTTGATTAAAGATGAAGTTTAAATAACTCTGACTTGTGTGTGGTTTGTAAACTCTCCTCATTTAGTAATACAGAAAATTACCATGACATTAGCCTAACTGTGGATTCTAGCCAAATAACAAGGAATAGCCTACAGTCAGGAATGCGCAGGAAATCTGCAAGTGAAAAAACAGAATGCAGACAAAACAGGCCTTTCGCGATATTTCAAACACAAAAGAGAGAAAACAGGTTGGAAAGCAAATGGCTCCTGCTGAAAAGAGAATACTCTAGACGTCCTGAGTGGCACAGCAGTCTAAGGCACTGCATCAAATCAAATTGTAAGGTCACATACATGTTTTTAGCAGATGTTATTGCGGGTGTAACTAAATGCTTATCATCTCAGTGCTAGA
The DNA here is from genome assembly GCF_021184085.1 of Oncorhynchus gorbuscha. Lineage (NCBI taxonomy): Eukaryota > Metazoa > Chordata > Actinopteri > Salmoniformes > Salmonidae > Oncorhynchus > Oncorhynchus gorbuscha. The sequence goes on along the minus strand of NW_025745898.1, from coordinate 234,240 downwards.
GGCGTCACTACAAACCCGGGTTCGATCCCAGGGTGTATCACAACTGGCTGTGATCGGGAGTCCCATAGGGTGGCGCATAAATGGCCCAGAATCGTCCAGGTTAGGGGAGGGTTAGGCTGGGCAGGCTGTCTTTGAAAATAAGAATTTGTTCTTAATTGACTTGCCTCGTGAAATATATCAAATCAAATGTTATTTGTCACATACACATGGTTAGCAGATGTTAATGCGAGTGTAGCGAAATGCTTGTGCTTCTAGTTCTGACCATGCAACAATATCTAACAAATTCACAACTTATACCTTGTACACACAAATGTAAAGGAAGGAATAAGAATATGTACATATAAATATATGGATGAGAGAGATATATATATATTTGGCACGAGCAAATCGCCATCACTAGCGAGTGATGGGTGAAACTAGAAAACAGTTTTAGGTCTATAATTTCCTCCTCATATTGTAGCCTACAATACGTGTCTCACACACCTAGGCTGTTGATGGACTCAAGACAAGTTCGTTTTTATTTACATCAGATTGTCAATTTGTCACAGAGGTAAAGTTGGTTTTATATTCGGACAATCAACAGACATTCGCAAAAAGCCATTTAAAAATGTGAAAATCAATAACTAATTCACAGTTTGTCACAGAATCATCAAACTAGATATGATTTATTCTAAAAATGTCTAGTATACTTTTACAAGTTTTGTTGTGTGGAAAAATTCCAGTTTTGATTTGATAGAGGGCATGTAGTCCGTCTAGAGGGCATGTGGTCAAAGTTCTAACTAGTCTGTTATACCCTGTTAGAAGGGGCCTGGCATAAAATTATGCATTTTCAGTCATATTAAATTAGATTACAGGAAAAAACACGAGATGAAGGGGTCAGGTCTGACTAACAAAAAAGACAGGTGGATGATCAAGAGGACCAAGACAACCAAGAGGATCAACATGGACATTCCACAGTGGAGATAAGGACAACTAAGGGTAAACCATAACATACACTACCGTTCAAAAGTTTGCGTCAATTAGAAATTTCCTTGTTTTTGGAAGATTTTACTTTAAATTGTCCATGAAAATAACATCAAATTGATAAGAAATACAGTGTACACTGTTAATGTTGTATATGGATATTGTAGCTGAAAACTGTTGTCCTGAATAAAGAAGCAATAAAACTGGCCTTTAGATCAGTTAGGGTTAGGGTTAGGGTTAGGGTTAGAGTATCTGGAGCATCAGCATTTGTGGGTTTGATTACAGGCTCAAAATGGCCAGAAACAAATAACTTTCTTCTGAAACTCATCAGTCTATTCTTGTTCTGAGAAATGATGGCTATTCCATGCATGAAATTGCCAAGAAACTGAAGATCTCGTACAGCGCAAATTGGCTCTAACTAGAGGAGTGGGAGGCCTCGGTGCACAACTGAGCAAGAGGACAAGTACATTAGAGTGTCTAGTTTGAGAAACAGATGCCTCACAAGTCCTTAACTGGCAGCTTCATTAAATTGTACCCTTAAAACACCAGTCTCAACGTCAACGTGCTTGCTTGCTAACCCCGGTCTGCTAACTACTAGCTTGCTAGCCTCAGTCTGCCAACTGCTAGCTTGTTAGCCCCGGCCTACTAACTGCTAGCTTGTTAGCCCCGTACTGCTAACTGTCTGAATCGCCGTGTCCCCAGCCAGTCAACCACTCACTGGACCCATATGATCACTTGGCTATGCATGCCTCTCTCTAATATCAATATGCCTCGTCCATTACTGTCCTGGTTAGTGATTACTGTCTTATTTCACTCTAGAGCCTCTAGCCCTGCTCAATATGCCTTAACGTCCTTCTGTAGCTCAGTTGGTAGAGCATGGCGCTTGTAACGCCAGGGTAGTGGGTTCAATCCCCGGGACCACCCATACGTAGAATGTATGCACACATGACTGTAAGTCGCTTTGGATAAAAGTGTCTGCTAAATGGCATATATTAACCAACTATGTTGTTCCACCTCCTACATATGCGACGACATCACCTGGTTTAAACGTCTCCAGAAACAAAATCTCTCTCATCATTACTCAATGCCTAGGTTTACCTCCAATGTATTCACATCTTACCTTACCTTTGTCTGCACACTATGTCTTGAATCTATGCTATCGTACCCAGAAACCTGCTCCTTTTACTCTCTGTTCCGAACGTGATAGATGGCCAGTTCATATAGCCTTTTGCCGTACCCTTATCCTACTTCTCCTCTGTTCCTCTGGTGATGTGGAGGTTAATCCAGGTCCTGCAGTGCCTAGCTCCACTCCCACTCCCCAGGTGCTCTCATTTGTTGACTTCTGTAACCGTAAAAGCCTTGGTTTCGTGCATGTTAACATTAGAAGCCTACTCCTTAAGTTTGTTTTACTCACTGCTTTAGCACATTCTTCCAAGCCGGATGTAGCCGTGTCTGAATCCTGGCTTAGGAAAACCACCAAAAACCGTGAAATCTGCATCTCTCACTATAACATTTTCCGCCAAGATAGAACTGCCAAAGCGGGCGGTGTTGCAATCTACTGCAAAGATAGCCTGCTGCGTTCTGTCTTACTATCCAGGTCTGTACCCAAACAATTCGAGCTTCTACTTCAAAAAATGAACCTTTCCAGAAACAACTCTCTCACCGTTGTCGCTTGCTATAGACCACGCTCTGCCCCCAGCTGTGCCCTCAACACTATAGGTGAATTGATTGCCCCCCCCCACCTATCTTATGAGCTTGTGCTACTAGGTGACCGAAACTGGGACATGCTTAACACCCCGGCCATCCTACAATGTAAGCTTGATGCCCTCAATCTCACACAAATTATCAATGAACCTACCAGGTACAACCCCAAATCCGTAAACACAGGCACCCTCATAGATATCATCCTAACTACCTCGCCCTCCAAATACACCTCTGCTGTTTTCAATCAAGATCTCAGCGATCACTGCCTCATTGCCTGCATCTGTAATGGGTCTGTGATCAAATGACCACCCCTTATAACTGTCAAACGCTTCCTAAAACACTTCTGCGAGCAGGCCTTTCTAACTGACCTGGCCGGGGTATTCTGGAAGGACATTGACCTCATCCCATCAGTAGAGGATGCCTGGTTATTCTTTAAAAGTGCCTTCCTCACCATCTTAAACAAGCATGCTCCAATAAAAAAATGTAGACCCAGGAACAGATATAGTCTTTGGTTCACTCCAGACCTGTCTGCCCTTGACCAGCACAAAAACATCCTGTGGCGTTCTGCATTAGCATCGAATAGCCCCCGTGATATGCAACTTGTTAGGGAAGTTAGGAACAAATATACATTCGCAGTTAGGAAAGCTAAGGCTAGTTTTTTCAAACAGAAATGTGCATCCTGTAGTACAAACTCAATAAAGTTCTGGGACACTGTAAAGTCCAGGGAGAATAAGAGCACCTCCTCCCAGCTGCCCACTGCTCTGAGAATAGGAAACACTGTTACCACCGATAAATCTATGATAATTGAGAATTTCAATAAGAATTTCTCTACGGCTGGCCATGCTTTCCAACTGGCTACCCCTACCCCGGTCAACTGCCCAGCACCCTCCACAGCAACCCGCCCAAGCCCCCAGCATTTCTCCTTCACCCAAATCCAGATAGCTGATGTTCTGAAAAAGCTACAAAATCTGGACCTCTACAAATCAGCCGGGCTAGACAATCTGGACCCTCTCTTTCTAAAATTATCTGTAGAAATTGTTGCAACCCCTATTACTAGCCTGTTCAACCTCTCTTTCGTATCGTCTGAGATTCCGAAAGATTGGAAAGCTGCCGCGGTCATCCCCCTCTTCAAAGGGGGTGACACTCTAGACCCAAACTGCTACAGACCTATATCTATCCTACCCTGTCTCTCTAAGGTCTTCGAAAACCAAGTTAACAAACAGATCACCGACCATTTTGAATCCCACTGCTCAAGGTTCTAAACGATATCATAACCCCCATCGATAAGAGACATTACTGTGCAGCCTTATTCATCGACCTGGCCAAGGCTTTTGACTCTGTCAATCACCACATTCTTATTGGCAGACTCGACAGCCTTGGTTTTCTAAAAAATGATTGCCTCGTCTGGTTTACCAACTACTTCTCTGATAGAGTTCAGTGTGTCAAATCGGAGGGCCTGTTGTCCGGACCTCTGGCACTCTCTATGGGGGATTGCCACAGGGTTCAATCCTCGGGCCTGACTCTCTTCTCTGTATACATCAATGATGTTGCTCTTGCTTCTGGTGATTCTCTGGTACATCTCTACGCAGACGACACCATTCTGTATACTTCTGGCCCCTCTTTGGACCGTGTGTTAACTAACCTCCAGACGAGCTTCAATGCCATACAACTCTCCTTCCGTGGCCTCCAACTGCTCTTAAACGCAGGGAAAACTAAATGCATGCTATTCAACCGATCCCTGCCCGCACCTGCTCGCCTGTCCAGCATCACTACTCTAGACGGCTCTGACTTAGAATACGTGGACAACTACAAATACCTAGGTGTCTGGATAGACTGTAAACTCTCCTTCCAGACTCACATTAAGCATCTCCAATCCAAAATTAAATCTAGAATCGGCTTCCTATATCGCAACAAAGCATCCTTCACTCATGCTGCCAAACATACCCTCGTAAAACTGACCATCCTACCGATCCTCTACTTCGGTGATGTCATCTATAAAATAGCCTCCAACACTCTACTCAACAAACTGGATGCAGTCTATCACAGTGCCATCCATTTTGTCACCAAAGCCCCATACACTACCCACCATTGCGACCTGTACGCTCTCGTTGGTTGGCCCTCGCTTCATACTCTTCACCAAACCCACTGGCTACAGGTTATTTACAAGTCTCTGCTAGGTAAAGCCCCGCCTTATCTCAGCTCACTGGTCACCATAGCAGCATCCACTCGTAGCACGCGCTCCAGCAGGTATATCTCACTGGTCACCCCCCAAAGCCAATTCCTCCTTTGGTCGTCTTTGCTTCCAGTTTTCTGCTGCCAATGACTGGAACGAACTGCAAAAATCTTTGAAGTTGGAGACTCACATCTCCTTCACTAGCTTTAAGCACCAGCTGTCAGAGCAGCTCACAGATCACTGCACCTGTACATAGCCCATCTGTAAACAGCCCATCTACCTACCTACCTCATCCCCATACAGTATTTATTTATTTATGTTGCTCCTTTGCACCCCAGTATCTCTACTTGCACATTTATCTTCTGCACATCTACCATGGCCTATTTATTGCCTTACCTCCCTTATTTGACCTCATTTGCACTCACTGTATATAGACTTCTTGTTTTCTTTTTTTCTACTGTATTATTGACGGTATGTTTTGTTTTACTCCATGTGTACCTCTGTGTTGTTGTATGTGTCGAATTGCTATGCTTTATCTTGGCCAGATCGCAATTGCAAATGAGAACTTGTTCTCAACTAGCCTACTTGGTTAAATAAAGGTGGGAAAAAACCAACATAAAAAAACAGTGAAGAGGTGACTCGGGATGCTGGCCTTCTACGCAGAGTTGCAAAGAAAAAGACATATCTCTGTCCAGTGTCTGTGTTCTTTTGCCCATCTCTTTACTTGTTATTGGCCAGTCTGAGATATGGCTTTTTCTTTTTTCAGAAGAAAGATCTTTGTTTCTGGCCATTTTGAGCCTGTAATCGAACCCACAAATGCTGATGCTCCAGATACTCAACTAGTCTAATGAAGGCCAGTTTTATTGCTTCTTTAATCAGAACAACAGTTTTCAGCAGTGCTAACAAATTGCAATAGGGTTTTCTAATGATCAATTAGCCTTTTAAAATGATAAACTTGGATTAGCTAACACAACGTGCCATTGAAACACAGGAGTGATGGTTGCTGATAATGGGCCTCTGTATGCCTATGTAAATATTCCATTAAATAAATCAAATCAGCCGTTTCCAGCTACAATATTTATTTACAACATTAACAGTGTCTACACTGTATTTCTGATCAATTTGATGTTATTTTCATGGACAAAACAATTGCTTTTCTTTCAAAAACATTTCAAAGTGACCCCAAACTTTTGAACGGTAGTGTACGTATATACTATATGGGTATTGAAATATACTTGAGGGTGGATAAGAATAAAAACACTAATATAAGAAGTGGACAGTACATGTTTTGTTTTTGATCTGAATGTTTACATTATGATTTTTCTCTGAACTGTATGTGAACCCCTCTGCAATCTACTGGCACTATTAAAACTAGGACTTCAACCAGGCTGTCCCTATGCTATTTGCTCTCTTTCTCTCTTAAACTGCTAGCACAAAGCCTCTGTGAAAATGTGGTTTTTCACAAAAGAGCATGAAAAAAATATAAACTCAATTCAGCAGGGATGTGTGCATCTACCACACATTATACCCATTATACCTGTGTAGAAACTACGTCACCTTCATAGGTATTACCAAATACCTTTCAATTCACATTCCTTGCAGAAATAACTTCTTGTAAACCTTTTAAAATATCCAGAAAGACAGTGGTCTTAGAAGGGTATTTATACTTTAAAATACATATTGGATGTGGATGAAAGCATTCTGCCAGTGTTTTAATGTCCTAGTTTCATATTTTTTTCTTTACCTCCAACTCTATATATCCAAGTGAGCCTATGAGGACCTTGGGGATCAGATTGACCATTATACCCATTGATCAAACGTATAACAGACAGACACTGCTCAAAAGGAGTTGTTTGTGATATCTACACTCATTTGCCACTTTATTAGGTTCACCACCCTATTCACGGACATAAATTGCTCCTACTTACACCATGTCCAGTGGTCTTGGCTTGCTAGACACTAAAGCATGCAGAGAAGTATTCAGGTATTCTGTTTCTGTTTGAACTTTAGAATGTGCTAAATGACAGCAGTCTGTGATGGTCTTTTTTTACTCAGAAAAGTTCCAAAACGTTTATTTTTATTTTTATAATTCCAACACTCAACTTGTATTGACTGTAAAAAACTCCAAGTGGACATAAAAACATGAACACTCCATCTCCTTTCCCAGTTTCATCAACTGTTTTGAATTCACACTGTTCCAGATGCATAGGGGGTTGTACCTAATAAAGTGACAACTGAATCTATAGACGTTCCAGAATGTGTTCTGGGTATTAAACATTTGGCTGTAAGTGTTGAACAGTTGAATCTATTACCTCAGGAGATGGTACCATTCAGCTTGTCTGGGGATGACAACGAAGGACTTCAACAAAGCCCAAATAGAAAATTATTGGAAGGGGCTCTTTGCTGTTAAATTAGAGATATTTAAATAAATAACTGTTGTGCCTTTTAACTACTTTATAATTTGGCACTGTTGCACTAAAAATGCAAACATTGATTTGGCATACAATTTAAGATTGTAAACATTGTCTGACTTCATATAGAACAAATTGCACTTGAAATTAACATTTCTTTAAAGATATCGCAAATAAATGCATATTTTCACTTTTTTTCTGCAAAAATCACTGAATTAGTTATTGATTTCTTCATCTTTAAAGGCAATATTTGAGATTGTATGTATTTCTATCAATCCAAAACTGGAATTTCTACTTAAAGCAAAGGTTGTAAAGGTATACTAGACATTTATAGAATAAATCATATCTAGTTTGATGATCATGACATAATCAGTGAAAAAGTTATTGATTCATACGGCTTAAAATGGCATTTTATAGATTATATATATTTATATCAAGTCAACTGGAATTTCTACTCAAAACAAAGGTTGTAAAGGTATACTAGACATTTATAGAATAAATCATATCTAGCTTGATGTTTCTGTGAAAAACAGTGAATTAGTTATTGATTTATACCACTTTAATTAAATGGCATCTTATAGATTTTACGTTATTCTATCAAATCAAAACTGAAATCTTTCCTCGAAAAAGGTTGTAAGAGTATGCTAGACATTTATAGAATAAATCATATCTAGTTTGATGATTATGTGACAAACAGTGTATTAGTTATTGATTTTTACATTTTTAAATGGCTTTTGGTGAATGTGTGTTGAATGTCTGTTGAATGTCCGAATGTGTGAATGTAAAGCCAACTTTACCTCGGTCAGTTTGTCAGTGTCAAAGTAGCCTGCCATTTCGATCATTTGTGCGGTATAAAATAAAACGTTTTTGCCAAAGTCTCCAGTCATGTAAAATGACGTAGAATTGCATGAAATGCGTTTATAAAAGGCCCAAGTTATACCCGACGATAGGCTACTAAACATGTTACCAGCAGGGTTGAAATGGCAAGGCTATGTTCCCGCTTGAGCGGATAATGCATTCACGTTAAACGCTACATGTCAGCGGAATCGCAAATTACCCTCACAAGGAATCTGTAAGGCTTCAGTTTGAATAGAGCCCTAGATGACACCAATCATGGATAAGTAGCCTATTGTCGCATGTCTTTGGGTAAAAGCCATAGTAAAAGTTGACGGGAGATTGTGATGGGGCAGATAAAAATTATCTTTGGGCCGATACCTTAGAAAGAGTTGGTTGGATAGAGAGAAATGACGTGCTAATTTATTAAATTAAGCTTATATGTATATGCAAATGAGTTGTTATTTTCAAACATTATTATTCAATCAATATAATAACAAAACATAGAAAAGAGAGTAGCCTACCAACCTCAGAGTCTCCAGTTTACAGTGGGGATTCCCCAGTGTAGTAGACAGCAGCTTTACTCCTGAGTCCTTCAGGTCATTGTTACTCAGATCCAGCTCTCTCAGAAGTGAGGGGATGGTCTGAAGAGCTGATGCCAGTGCTTCACAACTTTCGTTATTGAGATTACATTGATAGAGCCTAAATGAAACATTTCAAAGAAACATATGAAGACAGAACCTCCCCAGTCCCTGCCAGCCACCATCACGATTGAAACGGTTTTACTCAGCGACCTGTTTAGTTGGATTTGGCCCAAACCTTTTATCCTGTGTCCCAGATCTGGTTTTGATCCATGCACCGTTTTCTCCTATATCAGCTGTTGAACTCTGTAGCTGTCTTAAAATCAACTTTGGCCTCTTAATGACGTCCCTGTTAACCTGTTATGTTGACCTTGCTCCAAGGAATATGTACTTAGTGTCTTGGAATTTGGTATAACCTCCTCCTGATCACTGCCTGTCCACAATATCCATGGGATGGTTTAGAAATACTCCATAATATTTATTTAACATTGAAAGTGTGGAGTTGATTGTGGAGATCAGTGAAAATAATCAGGCTATATCCTTCAGGAAATACAAACCTGAGAACAAGAAACATACTGACCTCAATTTCTCCAGTTTACAGTGTGGACTTTTGAGTCCAGTGGAGAGCAGCTTCACTCTTAAATCGATCAGGTCACAGTGAACAATGTCCAGCTCTTTCAGATGAGAGGAATTTGAGCTGATAGCTGAGACTAGTACTTCACAGAAGTCGTCTGTTAGTGTATTTCGATTCAGCCTGTACACAAGATTTATTTCATTTTATTATAACATGCATTTTGTTTGTAATTCAAAGATCCCAACATGCTAAATCAAAATGCCTGCACTTATTTAGTAAATCAAACAACCCCTGACAAAGAAATGAATGACTTGTCCAAATTGATGTACTAACAGAAAAACTACTGACCTCAGTATCTCCAGTTTACAGTGTTGACTCCCTAGTCCAGTAGAGAGTACCTCAACTACAGAATCCCGCAGTGTGAAGTTACTCAAGCCCAGCTCTCTCAGGTTGCAGCTGAGAACTGTTTTTATAGAGGAGACCAAATTATCACGTCCCTTTTTTACGAGTCCATTCCCGCAGAGACTGCAATTGCAGATATAATGCATTTTAAGGCAGCTTGTTTCATCAACACATTGAGGCAGATTGTTTTGTGAGACATGCTGTTATATCTTGTGGACAGATGCACGTAACATAACTGGTATTGATGCCAGACTGGTGCGACGACTAATGAGAAAGTTTGTTTCGGTGTGGCATTAGCACAAAGGTAAAAAAAAAAAAAAAATGGTTTGCAGTAATATGTCATCTTGGACACCCAGAACTAAAATCTTGCATAATTGCATCAGATGCTCGATTAATGCCGCATTCACGTGCTAGTTAGAAGAAGGAAACTATTACATTTCCGACTTGCTAACTAATTGAACGCGGCACGTGTAAAACTACAACCAGTTAGCAAGTCAAAGACTTCCTAGTTCCTAGTTGCGACTAGCACGTGAACACGGCATAAGTCAATTTGAGGCAAATGTTTGCCTAAATGGTCAATTGTAGTGACAAAGAAAATATTAACACATACAAGAAAGAAAATGTTACCTCATCATTCAACGGCACTTGCTGACGTAAAATGTATTTTTCTATTTGAAAAAAATTAAATAAAAAATCTCTTCAATTACCTCAGTGCTTCCAGTTTACAGTCTTGGCTAGACAGTCCAGTACAGAGCACATCCACATCTGAATCCATCAAGATTGAATCTATCAGGTGCAGTTCTCTCAATGGTGAGTTTGGTAACTGGAGAGCTGAGGCCAACGCTGCACAGTACCATCTATCCAGATAAACGCCTTCAATTCTGCAGAAACAGAGGAAAATTACATTTAGTCTACATTTGAGTCATTTAGCAGACTTACAAGAGCGAATAGGGTTAAGGGCCTTGCTTTTCACCTAGTCAACTCAGAGATTCGAACCAGCAACCTTGCGATTCCTGGCACATCGGTCTTAACTGCTAGACTACCTGCTGCCCTAATTATTCCTGTGAGGATTTGGATCTGCACAGTTCTCCATAATTTCTGTTTGCACACAGGCCCCGATTCTGACCTGAGTTAAGCTTAAATGGAATGGAATTCCCTTTTTATGTGATTTTCTCTGAGTATTTTTGACCTTGAATACTATTCACCCACTATTCATTTGAGGTGGAGCTTGATCAAATGAAGGTGTGGTGGAGGTGTGTCTACAAATATTTCGTATTCTGCCCTTGACTTAATTCCACCACCTTTACGCGTGAGGAAACCATGAAAAAGGTCGAGCGAACCTAACGGTTCAAGGTGGAATTTTTGTATTTTATTTCACCTTTATTTAACTAGGCAAGTCAGTTAAAATGTCTTATGTAGCTTGGATGAAAGGTGCCCAGAGTAAATGGCCTGCTCCTCAGTCACAGTTGCTAATATATGCATATTATTATTAGTATTGGATAGAAAACACTGAAGTTTCTAAAACTGTTTGAATGATGTCTGTGAGTATAATATAACTCATATGGCATGCAAAAATCTGAGAAGAAATCCAAACAGGAAGTGGGAAATCTGAGGTTGGTCAATTTTCAACCCAGCCCCTATTGAATACACAGTGGGATATTGGTTATGATGCACTTCCTAAGGCTTCCAACCATCTCTAGAATGAGGCTTCTACTGTGATGTGGGGCCGGATGGGAGCTCTTTGAGTCAGTGGTCTGGCGGAGAGCCAGGTCCTGGTCACGCGCATTTCACATGATAGCGACCTGCGTTCCATGGCTTTTCTACAGACATAGGAATTCTCCGGTTGGAATGTTATTGAAGATTTATGATAAAAACATCCTAAAGATTGATTCTATACTTAGTTTGAAATGTTTCTACGACCTGTAATATAACTTTTGGAAGTTTTTGTCCGAGTGTTTGGATTTGTGTACCTAACACCATAACACAAGTAGCTACTTGGACATAAATAATGGACATTATCAAACAAATCAAACATTTATTGTGGAACTAGGATTCCTGGGAGTGCATTCTGATGAAGACCATCAAAGGTAAGGGAATATTTATAATGTTTTTCTGATTTCTGCTGACATGGCGGATGATTTATTTTCTTTTTCTGAGCGCCTTCTCAGATTATTGCATGGTTTGCTTTTTCCGTAAAGCTTTTTGAAATCGTACACAGCGGTTGCATTAAGGAGAGGTATATCTATATTTCCATGTCTAACAATTGTATTTTCATCGACATTTATAATGAGTATTTCTGTAAAATGATGTGGCTCTCTGCAATATCACAGGATGTTTTTGGAACTAGTGAACGTAACGCGCCAATGTATACTGAGATTTTTAAAAATATAAATATGAACTTAATCAAACAAAATATACATGTATTGTGGAATATGAAGTCCTATGAGTGTCATCTGATGAAGATCATCAAAGGTTAGTGATTAACAACAACAACAAGATTACCTTTAAAACGGTATAAAATACATGTAATTATGAGATTTCTGTTGTTTTGAATTTGGCGCCCTGCACTTTCACTGGCAGTTGTCATATCAATCCCATTAACGGGATTGCAGTCATAAGAAGTTTTTAAGAACAAATTCTTATTTACAATAACAGCCTAGGAACAGTGGGTGAACTACCTTGTTCAGGGGTAGAACGACATATTTTTACCCTGTCAGCTCAAGGATTTGATCTAACAACCTTTCGGTTACTGGCCCAATGCTCTAACCACCAAATGCCGACTTTATGGGGGTCCGGAGAAACTCAGCTACACCAGTGTATATGTTCCATACTAACAGCCATCCAAATACAGACTATACTGATTTCTCAACAGCATGCTTATTGCATTTCGGGTCAAAGAGGTAATGGGTAATGAAAACAATAACAATTCAGTATATTCATTGTTATTTGGTATGTGTGAATTTTGACGATCTTTCTTACATTGCCTTTCTGCAGTTCCTCACAGCTGGAAGAAGTCTGAAAAAACCCTTTTGGGAGGTTTTATATTTCTTCAGGACAAACTCATCCAACACCTTCTCTGACATCAGAAGTACATAGGCCAGTACTGAGCAATGAGCGGGTGAGAGCTCTCTGTCTGCTTCCTTTTCTGATAGATATCTCTGAATGTCTTCATGTAGGGAATGGTCTTTAACTTCTTCAGTCAAAGAGAAGAGATTGAGGCACCTCTCAGGGGAGACATCAATTAGATCCATCTCCTTAAGTATTATCTTCATTTCTTTAACAATCTCTGAACTGTTCTCTGTCTTTGGCAGCAGGCCTTGTAGGAGGCACTGAACGGATTCCATAGACATTCCAAGAAGGAAGCGGAGGAACATGTCCATCTCTCCATTCTCTCTGGACACAGAATTGTACATGGTAATCTCCATCAACTCATCCAAGGGAAGGTCTACAGGCTCGTTCTCCAAGATAGCTTTGAGATATGGTTCTGAACCTTCCATCAGGAAAGACTTGAGGCTCGATGACGTCTTGAGGCTCTTGGTTGTGAAACAGTGGAAAACAAAGAGGGCAGCAATAAACTCCTGAATGGTCAGATGCATGAAGCAGTACACCTTCTTTTTGTACACCTTCTCTTCTTTAAAGATTTCTGTGCACAACGCAGAGTAGACTGCAACTTCACTGATGTCAATGCCATATTCATTCAAGTCTTCCTCATAGAACATGAGATTGCGTTTCTCCAGGTGTTCAAACGCTAGCTTTCCCAGCTTCAGAAGGAAGTCTTTATTTGATTGCCAGATCTTCTGTTTATCCCTCTCATGCCCAGGATCCTTTTGTGCCAGCTGTATTTGAATGAGCAGGAAGTGAGTGTACATCTCAGTCAGAGTTGTAGGGATTTCTCCATTCACATTTTCTCTCAACAGTTCCTCAAGAACCTTAGCGGAAATCCAACAGAAGACTGGTATGTGGCACATGATTTGGAAAGTTCTCGATGTTGTAATGTGTGCGATGATTCTTCTGGCAACTTCCCCATTCTTGACCCTCTTTTTGAAGTACTCCTCTTTCTGTCGCTCATCGAACCCTCTTACTTCTGTCACCAGGTTGATGTATCTACGGGGAATCTGATTGGCTGCTGCAGGTCTAGAGGTTATCCAGATCAGAGCATTGGGAAGCAGCTTCTCCTCGATGAGGTTTGTCACCAATACATCTACATTGTTACCGGTCTTTGTAACATCAGTCACCCTCTTGGTATTGAACTTTAGTGGATGACGCTTTTCATCCAGACCATCAAAGATGAACAGAACTTTGCTGGTAGCATATATCTTTGCATCTTTTATCTCTGTAAGTTCAGGGTGGAAGTCATTTATAAGTCCATGAAGACTTAACTCATCATCTTTGAACGAATGCAGCTCCCTGAAAGGGAGGACAAAGATGAAATCCAAATCCTGATTGGCTTTTCCTTCGACCCAGTCAAGGACGAACTTCTGCACTGAGACTGTTTTTCCAATGCCAGCAATTCCCTTTGTCAGCACAGTTTTAATGGGTCTCTTCTCTTCTTTCTCTTGTCCAGCTAAGGGTTTGAATATGTCATTAGAGTTGATTGGAGTGTCCGACGATGTTTCTCTCCTGGATGTATATTCAATCTGCCAAACCTCATGTTCTTTATTAACTCCTTCATTCTCTCCCAGCGTGATATAGAGCTGTGTGTAGATGCTGTTCAGGGGAGTTTCTTCCTCTGCAGTGCCTTCAAACACAAACCTAAACTTCTTCTTCAGACTGGCTTTATGTTCCTCTTTAACTCTCTGTATGAGTTCTGTAAGGACAGAGTCAGAATAAAACAGCTTTGTTATTAGAGCATAAGATAAAGAAGAAGTCTTATCCACCTTGTACTCATACGGTTGAGACTGTCTACTAATAAACCACTATAAGGTCTAGTGAGGTGCTGTGGGGTTTTCATGAGACTGTCTACTAATAAACCACTATAAGGTCTAGTGAGGTGCTGTGGGGTTTTCATGAGACTGCCTACTAATAAACCACTATAAGGTCTAGTGAGGTGCTGTGGGGTTTTCATGAGACTGTCTACTAATAAACCACTATAAGGTCTAGTGAGGTGCTGTGGGGTTTTCACTGAGACTGTCTACTAATAAACCACTATAAGGTCTAGTGAGGTGCTGTGGGGTTTTCATTGATACTGCCTACTAATAAACCACTATAAGGTCTAGTGAGGTGCTGTGGGGTTTTCACGAGACTGTCTACTAATAAACCACTATAAGGTCTAGTGAGGTGCTGTGGGGTTTTCACGAGACTGTCTACTAATAAACCACTATAAGGTCTAGTGAGGTGCTGTGGGGTTTTCATTGAGACTGCCTACTAATAAACCACTATAAGGTCTAGTGAGATGCTGTGGGGTTTTCATGAGACTGTCTACTAATAAACCACTAAGGTCTAGTGAGGTGCTGTGGGGTTTTCATAGTTTTTTTCTTAATTTGTCAGTAGTCAACAAATTATTCACCATTCCTCATCATACTCCTTTATCAGTAGTCATCTTATTCAACTCATTCCATTCCTCATCCTACTCCTTTTGAGTCCACACTTACTTATACAGTATCTATGGTAACATCTCCTATCTCCATCTCCTACCCTCTTCATAATGCATAATATGTGCATGCATATGCACAATACACAATGCAATATAACCTATTAGCTCCTATGTCATACATCATAATAATGCATATGTGCTTATAAGTAAAGATGTATTTAGTCTTCTTTGTCTTTATCTTCATATTGTGGTGGTAGTGGATAGCAGTGTGTGTTCCTCGACACGCTCTGGGTCTTTCTGCACTCTGGGGACAGGTAGAATAGATCACCATGCAACTCACTGCAGAAAGAGAGAGAGGGTTCAACCACAAACCTTTTATTTTAAACACACACACACACTCTCTAAAGTAAAATGTTTGACACCTTACCTTTTTTGTGTGTCACTGCATTGTGCAACCTGGGAGGAGTCATCTAGAATTTGAACAGAAAAGGAAAATATATGATGTTCTCCTACAGTTCTGAAGGTGACTTGATTGAATACAGTATGACTGTAATGTGCAGGTGGATACCTTTTCCTCACAGTTATGTAAAGAAGGAGGAAGAGTTGTGTTTTTACCGTTGTTCTGAGTGATGTTCTGAGTGATGTTCTGAGTGATGTTGATGCTACCTCCTACTTCATTATTTCTGATCACTGGGGCACATAGATTGCTTCCACCCTCAGCTGTGAGGGAAAACTGGGGATTGTATGCTGGTGAGAACGGAGATTGTAGGCTAGGAAGACTAGGAGAGACAAAGAGATAAATAGAGGTAACACTGGCCCCTGTGTCCTCACCCTTGTACTACAACACAAGGCAAAACTGACAAACCCTTTCAGGGAAATTGGTCTCACCTTTGTTGACAGGGCGTTTCTCCACCAATGAGACTGTTGCCCTCTGCGATCCTCCCTTCAGTGTACCCCTTTTTTCTTCCACAAGACAAACTCTCTTTGGAGAAAGTGGTAGTGTCCCCATCTTCTCTCCTCCCTTTGGAGCAATTGCTCCCCATCTCTTTCTCTCAAGTCTCAATCTATGGAACATGAGTGAACTCATGAAAACATATTGTTGTATTCTTCAGAAAATGTGTTCTAAACCATACCAAATTAAAGACAATAGCTGTTACCTAGAAAAGAGTTACAAATATATTTTACTGCCAATCCATTTGAGTTTGATAAATTGTCGAGAACACTTAAACCTTCTGTTCCACCATACCAGTAGCATCTGATTTAAAGGGGAATGGAAACAGTTTAGGAAGTAAATCTAAGCACTAAACATGTTAATTTAACATAAAAACATCTACATTTTTTGTATTTTGATCGCCGACAAGGTTTATTTGAGCTATGGTCAGCGCCATTTTAAATTGCCATAGCAAATTATCTGTGGTATTGAGCTTTCGCGCGGAGAGTGAATTGAAGAGAGTGAGGTCAGGTGCGGACAACAAAGATGGCAACAACAAGTAGTCATTCAAACATGAACTGTATAGCGCCAGGCTATAGGAATTGACTCCAAAAGAATCCCTACCATCGGCTGCCCAAGGACCCACAACTTTTGAAGAAGTGGCTTCATGTCCCAAAAAGGAAGGACATGCCAGCTTGAGCTTGTAGGATGTGCAGACAGCACTTCGCGGAGGCAGACTTCGGGATGAAGGGCACTTTCCATGCGGCAACTGACGTCACCGATTGAAACGCTATTAGCACGCACCGCTGCTAACTAGCTAGCCATTTCACATCGGTTACACTCACCCCCCTTTTGACCTCCTCCTTTTCCGCAGCAACCAGTGATCCGGGTCAACAGCATCAATGTAACAGTATAACTTTACTCCGTCCAATCGCCCATACCCGGGCGCGAACCAGGGAACCTCTGCACACATCAACAACAGTCACCCACGAAGCATCGTTACCCATTGCTCCACAAAAGCCGTGGCCCTTGCAGAGCAAGGGGAACCACTACTTCAAGGTCTCAAAGCGAGTGACGTCACCGATTGAAACGCCATTAGCGCGCACCACCGCTAACTAGCTAGCCATTTCACATCGGTTACATATAGTTGAATGTAAACTACCTAATTGCATCTGAAGTGGTAGTGTTAGGTAATGTCAGATAGCTTCCACCTCAGATAGTTAAGTAACGTTACTGTAATATATTGTAATATTTTTGTTGACAGATTTTTTTTGACAGATTTTTTTGTTGTAATGTTTTGTTAGCTCCACCTCATTTAGCTAGACTGAAGATGACATAACTAATGTTTGATGAAAAATAAATTTCCCTGTATTTTCTGTCTGTCTGTCTGTCTGTCTGTCTGTCTGTCTGTCTGTCTGTCTGTCTGTCTGTCTGTCTGTCTGTCTGTCTGTCTGTCTGTCTGTCTGTCTGTCTGTCTGTCTGTCTGTCTGTCTGTCTGTCTGTCTGTCTGTCTGTCTGTCTGTCTGTCTGTCTTTATTTCAAGTTTATGTAGTGATTTTTAGAATATACAGTTGAAGTCGGAAGTTTACATACACTTAGGTTGGAGTCATTAAAACTTGTTTTTCAACCACTCCACAAATGCCTTGTTGAAGCGAGGGGGGCGCTATTTCATTATTGGATAAAAAACGTGCCCGTTTTTAAGCGCAATATTTTGTCACAAAAAGATGCTCGACTATGCATATAATTGCCAGCTCTGGAAAGAAAACACTCTGACGTTTTCAAAACTGCAAAGATATTATCTGTGGGTGCCCCAGAACTGATCTTACAGGTGAAACCAAGATGCAACTTCAAACAGGAAATGAGCAGTATTTTTGAAGCTCTGTTTTCCATTGTCTCCTTATATGGCTGTGAAAGCGCTACAAATTAGCCTGCCCTTTCTATCGTTTCTCCAAGTTGTCTGCAGCATTGTGACGTATTTGTAAGCATATCATTGGAAGATTGGCCATAAGAGACTACATTTACCAGGTGTCCGCCCAGTGTCCTTTGTTGAAATTGTTGCGTAATCTCCAAGCTGCTCGCATTCATCCATGTGATTGAGACAGAGAGGAGACTTCCAGGAATGATATATCATGAAGAGATATGTGTAAAACACCTTGAGGCTTGATTCTAAACAACGTTTACCATGTTTCAGTCGATATTATGGAGTTAATGTGGAAGAAAGTTTGGCGTTTGGATGAAAGAATTTTCATCCAAGGTAAATGATTTATTGAATGTTTTTGCTGGTTTTTGTGAAGATGTTGCCTGCTAATGCTAACGCTAAATGATAACGCTAAATGCTAACGCCAAACGCTAGTTTGCTATGGTTGAGAAGCATATTTTGAAAATCTGAGATGACAGTGTTGTTAACAAAAGGCTAAGCTTGAGAGCAAATAGATTAATTTCATTTCATTTGCGATTTTCATGAATAGTTAACATTGCGTTATGGTAATGAGCTTGAGGCTGTATTCACGATCCCGGATCCGGGATGGCTCGACGCAAGAAGTTAACGAACTATAGTTTTTGCAAGTCGGTTAGGACATCTACTTTGTGCATGACACAAGTAATTTTTCCAACAATAGTTTACAGATAGATTATTTCACTTATAATTCACTGTATCACAATTCCAGTTGGTCAGAAGTTTACATACATTAAGTTGACTGTGCCTTAAGACAGCTTGGAAAGTTCCAGACAATTATGTCATGGCTTTAGAATCTTCTGATAGGCTAATTTGCATAATTTAAGTCAATTTGAGGTTTACCTGTGGATGTATTTCAAGGCATACCTTCAAACTCAATGCCTCTTTGCTTGACATCATGGGAAAATCCAAATAAATCAGCCAAGACCTCAGAAAAAAAACTGTAGACCTCCACAAGTCTGGTTCATTCTTGGGAGCAATTTGGTACCACGTTCAGCTGAACAAACAATACTACGCAAGTATAAACACCATGGGACCGCGCAGCTATCTTACCGCTCAGGAAGGAGAGGCGTTCTGTCTCCTAGAGATGAGTGTACTTTTGTGCGAAAAGTGCAAATCAATCCCAGAACAACAGCAATGGACCTTGTGAAGATGCTGGAGGAAACAGGTACAAAAGTATCTATATCCACAGTAAAACGAGTCCGATATCGACATAACCTGAAAGGCTGCTCAGAAAGGAAGAAGCCACTGCTACAAAACCGCCATAAAAAAAGCCAGACTACAGTTTGCAACTGCACATGGGGACAAAGATTGTACTTTTTTGAGAAATGTCCCCTGGTCTAATGAAACAAAAATAGAACTGTTTGGCCATAATGACCATCGTTATGTTTGGAGGAAAAAGGGGGATGCTTGCAAGCCGAAGAATACCATCCCAACCGTGAAGCACGGGGGTGGCAGCATCATGTTGTGGGGGTAATTTTCTGCAGAAGGGACTGGTGCACTTCAAAAAATAGATGGTATCATGACGGAGGAAAATTATATGGATATATTGAAGCAACATGTCAGGAAGTTAAAGCTTGGTCGCAAATGGGTCTTCCAAATGGACAATGACCCCAAGCATACTTCCAAAGTTGTGGCAAAATGGCTTAATCTCTAGCGTCGAGCAATCCTGTATCCGGGAGCGTAATTATAGCCTCAAGCTCATTACCATAACGCAACGTTAACTATTCATGAAAATCGCGAATGAAATGAAAGAAATATTCACTCACAAGCTTAGCCTTTTGTTAACAACACTGTCATCTCAGATTTTCAAAATATGCTTTTCAACCATAGCTACACAAGCATTTGTGTAAGAGTATTGATAGATAGCATAGCATTAAGCCTAGCATTCAGCAGGCAACATTTTCACAAAAACAAGAAAAGCATTCAAATAAAATCCTTAACCTTTGAAGAACTTCGGATGTTTTCAATGAGGAGACTCTCAGCTAGATAGCAAATCTTCAGTTTTTCCAAAAAAGATTACTTGTGTAGGAGAAATCGCTCCGTTTTGCTCATCACGTTTGGCTAAGAAAAAAATCTGAAAATGCAGTCTCTACAACGCCAAACTTTTTACCAAATTAACTCCATAATATCGACAGAAACATGGCAAACGTTGTTTAGAATCAATCCTCAAGGTGTTTTTCACATATCTATTCGATGATAAATCATTCGTGGCAGCTGTGTTTCTCCTCGAAGCGAATGAAAAATACACGCAGCTGGAGATTACGCAACAATTGCAACGGAGGACACCAAGCGGCCACCTGGTAGATGTAGTCTCTTAAGGTCAATCTTCCAATGATTTGCCTACAAATACGTCACAATGCTGTTGACACCTTGGGGAAACGACAGAACGTCTAAGCTCATTCGTGACCCATACACAGCCATATAAGGAGACATTGAAACACAGCTCATTCAAAATCTGGGGCACTTCCTGTATGGAATTTCATCTTGGTTTCACCTGTAGCATTAGTTCTGTGGCACTCACAGACAATATCTTTGCAGTTTTGGAAATGTCAGATTGTTTTCTTTCCAAAGCTGTCAATTATATGCATAGTCGAGCATCTTTTCATGACAAAATATCTTGTTTAAAACGGGAACGTTTTTTTATCCATAAATTAAAAGAGCGCCCCCTATATCCAAGAAGTTAAGGACAACAAAGTCAAGGTATTGGAGTGGCCATCACAAAGCCCTGACCTCAACCCTATAGAAAATGTGTGGGCAGACCTGAAAAAGCGTGTGCGAGCAAGGAGGCCTACAAACCTGACTCAATTACACCAGCTCTGTCAGGAGGAATAGGCCAAAATTCACCCAACTTATTGTGGAAAGCTTGTGGAAGGCTAACCAAAATGTTTGACCCAAGTTAAACAATTTAAAGGCAATGCTACCACACACTAATTGAGTGTATGTAAACTTCTGACCCACTGGGAATGTGATGAAATAAATAAAAGCTTTAATAAAAATCCTCTCTACTATTATTCTGACATTTCACATTCTTAAAATGAAATGGTGATCCTAACTGTCCTAAGACAGGGAATTTTTACTAGGATTAAATGTCAGGCATTGTGAAAAACTTGATTTTAAATGTATTTGGCTAAGGTGTATGTAAACTTCCGACTTCAACCAACTATAGCCTAATAGGTGCCTTATCTGTTATCTACCAACAGGAAAGAAGGGTTAGTACAGCATGCCAAACTGACCCCTGAGTGCCAGAGTGTTCCTGTGCTGCGGTGGAGAAGAGGTCCACTGGGACCATCACTAAAGAACTCAGGGCCCAGCTAGATTGCGCTCACGACCATCAGTATACAACCAAGTCCTGTATACTGATACTGAGTCCCCTATACGCCACAGATGGAGTTGACAGAGAGTTAGATCATTGAAGACCAGAACTCGCTGTGTGAACCTGAGAACTCAGAATCACAATCATCACAGAGCGAGCCAATATCTACTATCAATCACTTTGGGGGAGCGGGCTGGTGTTCTGAGAAGGAGCCATTCAACAGCCAATTCAAAAGAAACACCCATCCATAAAGGGAATCGGAGTGGAATTGTTTTTCCACAGATGTGTTTACCCGTTTCAATGGATGTTCTACCTTGTTCCGATCCTGCTGTTTCGACTCTCAACCTATGAATGCTCAGCTATGAAAAGACAACTGACATTTGCTCCTGAGGTGTTGAACCGTTGCACCCTCTATAACCACTGTGGTTATTATTTTTGATGGAAAAAGAGCTTTTGTAAAATACATTTGAATGATTGTTTGCTGTGTTGGATGCTGTGTATTCACTAACTGTCTGAGTGATGGGACATTTATAGTATCTGTAACATATTTTGGTGTGTATTTAATCTGCATCTTATTTTCTTAAAGTGGGAATCATCAGGAGGAACAATAAGTGTCTCTCTGCTCCTTATTCGGTAAAAAGCTGAGGGATGGGGCTGGAGAAATGTAACCACTCACAAATTCATAGACAGAGCTATAGATGCAAGGACTGACCATCCATGATATCAAAATTGTAATCCTGTTTCTGATCTGTTTCCACTACCATGTACCCTGTTCGCTTTGGATAAAGGAGTCTGCTAAATGGCATATATTATTGAAGTCTACTTTAACTCTGCCAACTAGCTGCCCAGCATAGTTACCATTCCTTTCCAATAGATGGCGGTAGAAGCTGGTTGAAGTCTACATTAACTCTGCCAACTAGCTGCCCAGCGTAGTTACCATTCCTTTCCAATAGATGGCGGTGGAAGCTGGTTGAAGTCTACTTTAACTCTGCCAACTAGCTGCCCAGCGTAGTTACCATTCCTTTCCAATAGATGGCGGTGGAAGCTGGTTGAAGTCTACTTTAACTCTGCCAACTAGCTGCCCAGCGTAGTTACCATTCCTTTCCAATAGATGGCGGTAGAAGCTGGTTGATGTCACCAATTATTTAACTGGCATATCGGCTGCAGACTGGTCGAGAAACCTCTTCTGCCAGGAAGTCCTTTCATAATGATTAGTGACACGTCCAATAAATACATCGCCAGACAGACTGACCAGAACCTCTGACTGGATGTAATACAGCCACCATCCAGACAGACTGACCAGAACCTCTGACTGGATGTAATACAGCCACCATCCAGACAGACTGACCAGAACCTCTGACTGGATGTAATACAGCCACCATCCAGACAGACTGACAGGAACCTCTGACTGGATGTAATACAGCCACCATCCAGACAGACTGACCGGAACCTGACTGGATGTAATACAGCCACCATCCAGACAGACCGACCGGAACCTCTGACTGGATGTAATACAGCCACCATCCAGACAGACCGACCGGAACCTCTGACTGGATGTAATACAGCCACCATCCAGACAGACCGACCGGAACCTCTGACTGGATGTAATACAGCCACCATCCAGACAGACCGACCGGAACCTCTGACTGGATGTAATACAGCCACCATCCAGACAGACCGACCGGAACCTCTGACTGGATGTAATACAGCCACCATCCAGACAGACCGACCGGAACCTCTGACTGGATGTAATACAGCCACCATCCAGACAGACCGACCGGAACCTCTGACTGGATGTAATACAGCCACCATCCAGACAGACTGACTGGAACCTCTGACTGGATGTAATACAGCCACCATCCAGACAGACAGACAGGAACCTGACTGGATGTAATACAGCCACCATCCAGACAGACAGACAGGAACCTGACTGGATGTAATATAGTCACCATCCAGACAGACTGACTGGAACCTCTGACTGGATGTAATACAGCCACCATCCAGACAGACTGACCGGAACCTCTGACTGGATGTAATACAGCCACCATCCAGACAGACTGACCGGAACCTCTGACTGGATGTAATACAGCCACCATCCAGACAGACTGACCGGAACCTCTGACTGGATGTAATACAGCCACCATCCAGACAGACTGACCGGAACCTCTGACTGGATGTAATACAGCCACCATCCAGACAGACTGACAGGAACCTGACTGGATGTAATATAGTCACCATCCGCTGGGATTTTGTGCTGTATCGCCACCATCTCTCTACAACACACACACTCCTACTCTATATGGCAGCATCCCCACTCACACCTGTTCGTTTTGCTACGCAGACCCTCTAGCTGAGGTGTTTCAGGCGGCATATCTGTGTTGTTACTGCTACGAAAACGAACTCTGATCTCGGGCAACGGTCGGCTCAAACATGAATGGCTTCAGTAGGTTTATTGTCTCCCTAGCTAACATAATTTAAATCTCTGTAATAAACTAATTCTCAGACTCGGAGCTACTTGGTAAATTCAGCCATTTTTGGGAGTTCCATAATGTTCTCTCCTGCCAGTGACGCAACAATGCCAATATGGCGATTTACAGTTAGCTGGTGTTGTAAATCCTAGTGTTTCCATTCCTCCTTAAGGTGAATCTAAATATTCAACAAAGATTTACTTCAGAAGTTACTCCAAAACAAATCAAACATATTGTAATTATTAAAAGAAGATCCTTACCTTTCTGGTAATAGAAATGTACTGCGATGTGAATGTCATGTTATTGTGTGTGTGTGAGAGAGAAAGAAAGACAGAGAGAGAGAGAGAGCGAGAATGAAAGAGAAAGAGAACCCCTGTCTTGGCAGGTTGTTATCTTAGATCAGGGCACAGCAGGACTGTCAGCAAACAGAAGATAAGCGCCGTTCTCAAAAAGTCTCCAACAGTACAGAGTTCCAGATGGTCCATTGTTTGGCTAGTGCACTTTATATTCTATTAGATATCTTTTAAGTGTGCACATACTATTTCCCTGGGTAGAAAACACTGATTCACTGTTTTTCTAAGTGTACAACATACATTTTCTCAGTATACCCCTAATTAAGTGTTATTTCCTGTTGCAACAACAGACCTACTCTCTTCTTTCCCCAAAAGCTCTCTTACATAAGCAGTATTCATATTTCCTCAACGTCTAATTAACCTTTCAAATATCTAATCAAATGATAGTTATCACATTTTCCAACAGCACGCACTCGCACACTAAAATAAAAAATGTTAAAATATTTAGGGCAAGATAATTTCTCAGTGTGAAATACTAATAAACAGTTATCTTTTGGATTGTGAGTTTTGACATTATTTTTCCGTGAAGGGCGGAGTTTAGAGAGGCCTAGACAATGAGTCCATTGGTCCGCTAGTTTTGGAGTGACAGTTCGTCTTAACACAATCAATGAACATGATTGGCTAACCGGACTATCTGCATTGTGTCCCACCACCCGCCAACCCCTCTTTTTACGCTACTGCTACTCTCTGTTCATCATATATGCATAGTCACTTTAATGATACCTACATGTACATACTACCTCAATAAGCCTGACTAACTGGTGTCTGTATATAAACTTGATACTCTTTTTTTCAAATGTCTTTTTACTGTTGTTTTATTTCTTTACTTACCCACACACACACACACACACACACACACACACACACACACACACACACACACACACACACACACACACACACACACACACACACACACACACACACACACACACACACACACACACACACACACACACACCTTTTTTTCCCGCACCATTGGTTAGAGCCTGTAAGTAAGCATTTCACTGTAAAGTCTACACCTGTTGTATTCGGTGCACGTGACAAATAAACTTTGATTTGATAGACATGCTTTTAAGATCAATTGGATAAAACAATTCCTAAGAAGACCCACTTCTATTTTTTATTTTTTTATTTCACCTTTATTTAACCAGGTAGGCTAGTTGAGAACAAGTTCTCATTTACAACTGCGACCTGGCCAAGATAAAGCATAGCAGTGTGAACAGACAACAACACAGAGTTACACATGGAGTAAACAATAAACAAGTCAATAACACAGTAGAAAAAAAGAGTCTATATACATTGTGTGCAAAAGGCATGAGGAGGTAGGCGAATAATTACAATTTTGCAGATTAACACTGGAGTGATAAATGATCAGATGGTCATGTACAGGTAGAGATACTGGTGTGTAAAAGAGCAGAAAAGTAAATAAATAAAAACAGTATGGGGATGAGGTAGGTAAATTGGGTGGGCTATTTACCGATGGACTATGTATCTCCAAAAGCTTTCAATTAGGATTTTAGCTGCAGATTTGAATACAACATTCTAGGTATTGGGAGGCACAGTAACTGTACACTAGTGGAAAGGTTTTAATTATGGCCAACTTGTTTGAACATTAACAAAATAATTGTGTTCATTAAGAACTAAATGATTCTGGAATGTGTATGTAGATCAAGTAGAAACACCTGCACAGCTAGAAGGCTATTTTATCTGATCAAATATTGTACCAGTCACAACTTGCAGACTTGTTTTCGAGTTGCTGTGCGTTTTGTTGCCAACCTATTTTGCTACCTGACAACTTTACGGTTTTTACTTTTTAATTACCGTTTATATACAGTGCCTTGCGAAAGTATTCTGCCCCCTTGAACTTTGCGACCTTTTGCCACATTTCAGGCTTCAAACATAAAGATATAAAACTGTATTTTTTGTGAAGAATCAACAACAAGTGGGACACAATCATGAAGTGGAACGACATTTATTGGATATTTCAAACTTTTTTAACAAATCAAAAACTGAAAAATTGGGCGTGCAAAATTATTCAGCCCCTTTACTTTCAGTGCAGCAAACTCTCTACAGAAGTTCAGTGAGGATCTCTGAATGATCCAATGTTGACCTAAATGACTAATGATGATAAATACAATCCACCTGTGTGTAATCAAGTCTCCGTATAAATGCACCTGCACTGTGATAGTCTCAGAGGTCCGTTAAAAGCGCAGAGAGCATCATGAAGAACAAGGAACACACCAGGCTGTTCTGCCTTATTATGATTCGACCATGCTGGTCATTTATGAACATTTGAACATCATGTTCTGTTATAATCTCCACCCGGCACAGCCAGAAGAGGACTGGCCACCCCACATAGCCTGGTTCCTCTCTAGGTTTCTTCCTAGGTTTTGGCCTAGGGAGTTTTTCCTAGCCACTGTGCTTCTACACCTGCATTGAACAGGGCTCCGGGCAGCCGAGCGGAAATGGAGGAAAACTCGCCTCCCTGCGGACCTGGCATCCTTTCACTCCCTCCTCTCTACATTTTCCTCTTCTGTCTCTGCTGCTAAAGCCACTTTCTACCACTCTAAATTCCAAGCATCTGCCTCTAACCCTAGGAAGCTCTTTGCCACCTTCTCCTCCCTCCTGAATCCCCCCCCTCCTCCCTCTCTGCAGATGACTTCGTCAACCATTTTGAAAAGAAGGTCGACGACATCCGATCCTTGTTTGCTAAGTCAAACGACACCGCTGGTTCTGCTCACACTGCCCTACCCTGTGCTCTGACCTCTTTCTCCCCTCTCTCTCCAGATGAAATCTCGCGTCTTGTGACGGCCGGCCGCCCAACAACCTGCCCGCTTGACCCTATCCCCTCCTCTCTTCTCCAGACCATTTCCGGAGACCTTCTCCCTTACCTCACCTCGCTCATCAACTCATCCCTGACCGCTGGCTACGTCCCTTCCGTCTTCAAGAGAGCGAGAGTTGCACCCCTTCTGAAAAAACCTACACTCGATCCCTCCGATGTCAACAACTACAGACCAGTATCCCTTCTTTCTTTTCTCTCCAAAACTCTTGAACGTGCCATCCTTGGCCAGCTCTCCCGCTATCTCTCTCAGAATGACCTTCTTGATCCAAACCAGTCAGGTTTCAAGACTAGTCATTCAACTGAGACTGCTCTTCTCTGTATCACAGAGGCGCTCCGCACTGCTAAAGCTAACTCTCTCTCCTCTGCTCTCATCCTTCTAGACCTATCGGCTGCCTTCGATACTGTGAACCATCAGATCCTCCTCTCCACCCTCTCCGAGTTGGGCATCTCCGGCGCGGCCCACGCTTGGATTGCGTCCTACCTGACAGGTCGCTCCTACCAGGTGGCGTGGCGAGAATCTGTCTCCTCACCACGTGCTCTCACCACTGGCGTCCCCCAGGGCTCTGTTCTAGGCCCTCTCCTATTCTCGCTATACACCAAGTCACTTGGCTCTGTCATAACCTCACATGGTCTCTCCTATCATTGCTATGCAGACGACACACAATTAATCTTCTCCTTTCCCCCTTCTGATGACCAGGTGGCGAATCGCATCTCTGCATGTCTGGCAGACATATCAGTGTGGATGACGGATCACCACCTCAAGCTGAACCTCGGCAAGACGGAGCTGCTCTTCCTCCCGGGGAAGGACTGCCCGTTCCATGATCTCGCCATCACGGTTGACAACTCCATTGTGTCCTCCTCCCAGAGCGCTAAGAACCTTGGCGTGATCCTGGACAACACCCTGTCGTTCTCAACTAACATCAAGGCGGTGGCCCGTTCCTGTAGGTTCATGCTCTACAACATCCGCAGAGTACGACCCTGCCTCACACAGGAAGCGGCGCAGGTCCTCACCCAGGCACTTGTCATCTCCCGTCTGGATTACTGCAACTCGCTGTTGGCTGAGCTCCCTGCCTGTGCCATTAAACCCCTACAACTCATCCAGAACGCCGCAGCCCGTCTGGTGTTCAACCTTCCCAAGTTCTCTCACGTCACCCCGCTCCTCCGCTCTCTCCACTGGCTTCCAGTTGAAGCTCGCATCCGCTACAAGACCATGGTGCTTGCCTACGGAGCTGTGAGGGGAACGGCACCTCAGTACCTCCAGGCTCTGATCAGGCCCTACACCCAAACAAGGGCACTGCGTTCATCCACCTCTGGCCTGCTCGCCTCCCTACCACTGAGGAAGTACAGCTCCCGCTCAGCCCAGTCAAAACTGTTCGCTGCTCTGGCCCCCCAATGGTGGAACAAACTCCCTCACGACGCCAGGACAGCGGAGTCAATCACCACCTTCCGGAGACACCTGAAACCCCACCTCTTTAAGGAATACCTAGGATAGGATAAAGTAATCCTTCTCACCCCCCTTAAAAGATTTAGATGCACTATTGTAAAGTGGCTGTTCCACTGGATGTCATAAGGTGAATGCACCAATTTGTAAGTCGCTCTGGATAAGAGCGTCTGCTAAATGACTTAAATGTAATGTAAATGTAAATGTAAATGATGCATTGCTTGCTGTTTGGGGTTTTAGGCTGGGTTTCTGTACAGCACTTTGAGATATCAGCTGATGTACGAAGGGCTATATAAATACATTTGATTTGATTTGATGTACAGCTGCAGTGATCGGTTAACTGCTCAGATAGCAGATGTGGAATTTTATTCCTCATCATGTCTTCTCTACTTTTGGTGGCCTTAACTTCATGTTGGTTTGCAATTATAATATAGACAAAGTTCCAGTGAAACTTTCTGCTTTTCATCGGCAGGTTTTCTTGTCATGGTCGTTAATTTATAAGCATAATTTTTCTCCACACAGATATTATATATGGAATAATCGGGATATATTGTATAAAAATACTTTGTTTTTAGAATATTGGTTCCCACATAATATCCTATTGGTGAGCCAACTGGTAAATGCAGAGGGTCTTTTACTTAGTTATAAGAAATTATTATCACTTTACAAGGTCCCTGTAACACCTAAAGATTTTGCAATTGTTTTAGATGCCATTCCCTCAGGTGTTGCTTTATTATTCAGGAACGTGTCAAGACCTGACCCTCAGAGCCTACCTTCTATTGACCCTGTTGACTCATCAGTAGGAAAGACCTGACCCTCAGAGCCTACCTTCTATTGACCCTGTTGACTCATCAGTAGGAAAGACCTGACCCTCAGAGCCTACCTTCTATTGACAGTGTTGTCTCATCAGTAGGAAAGACCTGACCCTCAGAGCCTACCTTCTATTGACAGTGTTGTCTCATCAGTAGGAAAGACCTGACCCTCAGGGCCTACCTTCTATTGACCCTGTTGACTCATCAGTAGGAAAGACCTGACCCTCAGAGCCTACCTTCTATTGACCCTGTTGACTCATCAGTAGGAAAGACCTGACCCTCAGAGCCTACCTTCTATTGACCCTGTTGACTCATCAGTAGGAAAGACCTGACCCTCAGAGCCTACCTTCTATTGACCCTGTTGACTCATCAGTAGGAAAGACCTGACCCTCAGAGCCTACCTTCTATTGACCCTGTTGACTCATCAGTAGGAAAGACCTGACCCTCAGAGCCTACCTTCTATTGACCCTGTTGACTCATCAGTAGGAAAGACCTGACCCTCAGAGCCTACCTTCTATTGACCCTGTTGACTCATCAGTAGGAAAGACCTGACCCTCAGAGCCTACCTTCTATTGACCCTGTTGACTCATCAGTAGGAAAGACCTGACCCTCAGAGCCTACCTTCTATTGACCCTGTTGACTCATCAGTAGGAAAGACCTGACCCTCAGAGCCTACCTTCATCAGTAGGAAAGACCTGACCCTCAGAGCCTACCTTCTATTGACCCTGTTGACTCATCAGTAGGAAATATTTGTTTCTCTTTTGGTCCATTCAACAACAGAGTGATATGAACCTTGTTTCCGCAGGATGTTGTATCTATACCTTATGTCATGCCTTATTGGAATGGATTTATTCATAATATCTGTTGGGAAAAAGTTTGGATGTTGCCACACACATACCTACGTGTTAACAGAATTAAGGAAGTTTCTTTTAAAATTATTCATAAATGTTATCCTGCCAACCACTATATGAAGAAGTTTAAGGAAAACATCTCAAATTGTACCTTTTGTAATGACCACCCAGAAACAGTGTTGCATCTTTTTTGGCATTGTATTCAAATATCAATCACGGTCCCTTTCTGATTTGCTTCTAACAGTACCAAAAATTAGAACAGGTCATGGTAGAAATAGTTTTAGTTACTTAGCACCGTGGTCCTGGAATTCTCTCCTGAACATTTTAAAATGTGATGATCTAGTTTCGTTGGTGGAGTTTAAACACTTGATCGATGTATATATCATAGAAGAGTGTAATTGTTTTTAGGCCAGCTGTTTTTAGTCAAGATGTTTGTGTTTTTAATGTAATATGTAATTGTTGTACTGTATGTGTGTTTATAGTTTTGTTTAATGTTGTGTTAGTGTATGTAAGTTGTGTTGTCTGAAACGTTGTTCCCCCTGCTGCTATTGGACCAGGTCTCTCTTGGAAAAGAGATATTATCTCAATGAGAAAAAAAAAAACATTCTTTTTTTCTATTGCCTACTTAAGTAGACGGTCTGACTTCACCACTACGCGCCAAATCTTCCCCTATATTCTGAACATGGCGAACCTGTTACCAACACCTGCGCCGAACGTTGTGCAACAGGTAATTCATATGTTTACCTAAGTAGTTAGAAGGGTCAGAGCCAATGACACATCAAATCACTGATTGGGTTAAGACGAACCGCCACTCCAAAACTAGCAGACTAATGGAGACGCATTGTCTACGCCTCATGGAAAAATAATGGTACAACTCACAATCTAAAAGACTGGCAGTTTAAGCAAAGAAACAGACATTGAAATAAAATATACGAGTAGCATAACCAAAAGGTAGTACATGCAGGCAAGAGCCTAGGCAAAATGTATTCAATAGGATTGGTTGCTGGGAAAGTTGAACCGAAAACCATTTTTGCATTCGTTTTCAAATATTTGTCATAGAGTTATATAATAAATAATAAAGAAATTACTTTTCCAATAAGTTACACATTATGTTGGTGGACAATTTGTTAGCTACGCTATCCTTAAGAACTGCATAGCATTACAGCAGTATGTATCGGTATGTTAACTAGTTACCGAACATTAGTTGTCTACTACATCAAACTTGCAAGGCAGTATATTAACTAACTAACTACCCAACATGTATTGACTTGATTATTCACATCATGCTTAGCTAAGTGGTATAGTCGTTGTGCCTTTCAATGGAGTTAACAGCAGTCTGGTCTGAGTGTGGCAGAGCGCAGAATAACTGATGAATTTACGAACGCTCAACACCAGTTGAATATGATCAGTAAACGTAAGCAAAACATTTATTAAAAAAGCGGAATTAAATTGTTGCTAGCAGCACAGTTACAGTCACAAACACACTGGATAACATGAAAACAGCCTAACCAGCTCTGCTAGGGCGAATAAAATAGTCAGAGTGAGGTGTTCTCTCATTTGTGGCTAAAAGTAGCTAGCCAATGTTAGCCAGTTAGCTTGGGTGCCTGA
Organism: Oncorhynchus gorbuscha; assembly: GCF_021184085.1. Taxonomy (NCBI): domain Eukaryota; kingdom Metazoa; phylum Chordata; class Actinopteri; order Salmoniformes; family Salmonidae; genus Oncorhynchus; species Oncorhynchus gorbuscha. The sequence continues at coordinate 202,486 of NW_025745898.1, read as the reverse complement.
CTGCAGTTGAACACTCGGATTAACCCCCCTCGGCCAGTGTCCAGTACGCTCCGAGAGCAAAACACTCTGAATTTGATGAACTGACAATCTGACAACGCTCTGGATTTTAAAAAAATTCTAGAAAGTAATTTGTTATGCTAACAAGCTAGCAAGAGCGGTTGCATAGCAACAGCATCAACTTCCAGGTAGACAGGTGAAGCGCTAGTACGCTCAACTGAAACGATACTGTTCCTTTACAGTATAATAAAATGAACTAATAGTATGTAGTATATACTCATTAAGTATGTAGTATACAGTAAAGGTATTAGAACACAGCTATTTATTGCCTACCTCCTCATGCCTTTTGCACACAATGTATATAGATTCTTTTTTTTCTACTATGTTATTGACTTGTTTATTGTTTACTCCATGTGTAACTCTGTGTTGTTGTCTGTTCACACTGCTATGCTTTATCTTGGCCAGGTCGCAGTTGCAAATGAGAACTTGTTCTCAACTAGCCTATCTGGTTAAATAAAGGTGAAATAAAAATAAGAGAGGATCTACAGAGGATCTACAGTGAAGAATGGGAGAAAAAATAAACAGCTATGGCTTAAAAATGTATCAATATAAGTACAAAGAGGGGTTCCTACTGATGCCCCCCCCCCCCCCCCCCCAAAAGAAAACATGAATTTCCTTCAATTCGCAAGAGGCTGAATGTATCTCACTCGAGAAACCATCAGAGCGAACAAAACAGCGCCCCTCTGACTCACGTCTTAGTATGTGTAGAGTATCTATCTGATCCTGTCTGGTCAGAAGGAGTATGACATTGTTGCCGCCCATAGCACTGAATGCAAGGGAAGCCAGCAAGCATTTGGCCTCCCTTGATAAAACAATGTATTAAATAATAGCCAATCAGCATTGAGCTAAGCCGAACGAGTTCAGCTGTGAATGGTCCTGACGCACCAAAAAAAAAAGTGTGAAGGGAAGCCAGTGATTCTGATCCAACCATAAATGAATACTGTGCCGCTGGCCTGAGATGATGGGAGTTCAACATGGAGCCAGATGTAGTATAGCTATGTTAACTAGCTGGCATATCATTGCCCATGAAAGGAAGTTAGGGAAGTGAGTAAGTATTTTAACCAGGTAGCCTAGGACAACAAAAAATACAAAATGTGTACTGTATGACAGTCCTAGACCGTTTAGGCAACAGGAAAGAGAGGAGGATGGCATTGGTATTTCTCTACAAGGTGAGTCAACATGTTTTTCTACTTTCCCGAACAAGCATGCACACAGAAATCAGAACATGGATAACCACATATTTAGCTTCAGTTGATTGGACTAAATCGTTATATTTGAGTTGTACTAGACGATTAGATGATGTGTAACCAGGTTCTGCACCGGTACCTTTCTGTGTTTGTGTTCTGGTGAGGTGCAGGTGGAAGGGAAGAGGCTCTGAACATGATTCTGCCGGTTGTCTCTCTTGTAATGGCTGCATGGAATGGATACAACTGCAAGGTAGACGTTGATGCTGCCATCTGGACTCATACACAAGTATATTTGCCTCTCCTCATCACACTTTGAGCAAAAACCACATTTAAAAAAAGTGTACATGTTCATATTTTCAAGAGACTCACATTTAATTTTATAAACCTTTAACACCATTACACTAATTGTCTAATAAGTGCTAAATATTTGAGTGTACTATTGTACCATTATACCTGAGGCATACTAATGAGGCAACAACCCCATTTTTGACATGACCGGACAGGTAACAAAATGAAGGACAGCTAACTAGGCACATTAAACATGAAATACAAAAACGTCACATTTCACAACATACCTGCATGGAATAGATATAAATGCAAGACTAACTTTAATGCTGCTGCCTGGACTCTCATACAGAAGTATATTTGCCTGGTAAAAGACAGTGCAGAATGCCCGTGAGAAAATCGTCAGAAAACTCAAGCCGTCTAATGTTACACGAAAGAGACCCTCTACCGCAACCAAAGCTAACCGTAGCTGGGCTAGCCTTGCAAAGTTGCAATTGAAAATTATCCCCATTCACGCTAATCTATATTGCTACAAGCAGTAGTGGAACAACACTAAATCAATGACGATATCATGTTTTGCTTGTCTTTTTTGTGCATTTGCGAACGTAAACACATACCTCTCCTCATCAAGCCTTGTGCAAACTGAGGAGTAAACGCATGGCTCCCGATGACGACATTAACACAATTTAGAAAATAAATACAATAAAATAGTTCACTCTTGAAATTAGTGTAATACATCTCAAAATAACCTTAAAATAATAAATGAAAATAAATGAGGGATTTTCTGTGAAATACAATACAAGTATATTTTACACATCCTGAATTTCAACTAAATCCTGAATGCATATCAAAACAGGATATACATCACAAGGGACAACAAACTCTACTGAGTCACTACTGGCACATGTGAACACCAAGATCTCACCTTCGGTCTCTGCTATACAAGCCATCTATCTGCTGGGCAGATTCGGATGAATGGGACAGCAGGTAGCCTAGTGGTTAGCAGATTGGACTAGTAACCGAAAGGTTGCAAGATCGAATCTGTCGTTCTGCCCCTTGTTCAGGGGCAGAAAGCTGTAATTGAAAATAAGAATTTGTTATTAAATGACTTGTTCAGAGTGGCATAGGATAGTGGGGAGAACAAGTATTTGATACACTACCGATTTTGCAGGTTTTCCTACTTACAAAGCATGTAGAGGTCTGTAATTTTTATCATAGGAACACTTCAACTGTGAGAGGCGGAATCTAAAACAAAAATCCAGAAAATCACATTGTACGATTTTTTAAAAAGTAATTAAATAGCATTTTATTGCATGACATAAGTATTTGATCACCTACCAACCAGTAAGAATTACGGCTCTCACAGACCTGTTAGTTTTTCTTTCAGAAGATCTCCTGTTCTCCACTCATTACCTGTATTAACTGCACCTGTTTGAACTCGTTACTTGTATAAAAGACACCTGTCCACACACTCAATCAAACAGACTCCAACCTCGCCACAATGGCCAAGACCAGAGAGCTGTGTAAGGACATCAGGGATAAAATTGTCAACCTGCACAAGGCTGGGATGGGCAACTGGACAATAGGCAAGCAGCTTGGTGTGAAGGAAACAACTGTTGGTGCAATTATTAGAAAATGGAAGACATTCAAGATGACGGTCAATCACCCTCGGTCTGGGGCTCCATGCAATATCTCACCTCGTGGGGCATCAATGATCATGAGGAAGGTGAGGGATCAGCCCAGAACTACACGGCAGGACCTGGTCAATGACCTGAAGAGAGCTGGGACCACAGTCTCAAAGAAAACCATTAGTAACACACCAAGCCGTCATGGATTCAAATCCTGCAGCATACGCAAGGTCCCCCTGCTCAAGCCAGCGCATGTCCAGGCCCGTCTGAAGTTTGCCAATGACCATCTGGATGATCCAGAGGAGGAATGGGAGAAGGTCATGTGGTCTGATGAGACAAAAATAGAGCTTTTTGGTCTAAACTCCACTCGCCGTGTTTGGAGGAAGAAGGATGAGTACAACCCCAAGAACACCATCCTAACCATGAAGCATGGAGGTGGAAACATCATCATTCTTTGGGGATGCTTTTCTGCAAAGGTGGCAGGACGACTGCCCGTATTGAGGGGAGGATGGATGGGGCCACGTATCATGAGATCTTGGCCAACAATCTCCTTCCCTCTGTAAGAGCATTGAAGATGGGTTGTGGCTGGGTCTTCCAACATGACAACGACCCGAAACACAGCCAGGGCAACTAAGGAGTGGCTCCGTAAGAAGCATTTCAAGGTCCTGGAGTGGCCTAACCAGTCTCCAGACCTGAACCCAATAGAAAATCTTTGGAGGGAGCTGAAAGTCCATATTGCCCAGCGACAACACCGAAACCTGAAGGATCTGAAGATGGTCTGTATGGAGGAGTGGGCCAAAATCCCTGCTGCAGTGTGTGCAAACCTGGTCAAGAACTACAGGAAACGTATGATCTCTGTAAATGCAAACAAAGGTTTCTGTACCAAATATTAAGTTCTGCTTTTCTGATGTATCAAATACTTATGTCATGCAATGTGATTTTCTGGATTTTTGTTTTAGATTCCGTCTCTCATAGTTAAAGTGTACCTTTGATAAAAAGTACAGACCTCTACATGCTTTATAAGTAGGAAAACCTGCAAAATCGGCAGTGTATCAAATAATTGTTCTCCCCACTGTACATAGATGAGTAATGCAAGATATGAAAACATTATTAAAGTGACTAGTGTTCCAAATGCAATTTTCATTGTTAATTAGGAATGTTATTTTTTTAATGTGAGCAATAACACCAAATTCTGTGTCCATTGATATCAGAAAAGTGCCCTATGGATTGTAGCTACTTCGCAGACAGAGTTCAGTGTGTCAAATCAGAGGGTCTGTTGTCTGGACCTCTGGCAGTCTTATGGGGGTACCACAGGGTTCAATTCTCGGGCCAAATCTTTTCTCTCTATATATCAACTATGTCGCTCTTGTTGTGGGTGATTCCCTGATCCACCTCTACGCAGATGACACCATTCTGTATCCATCTGGCCCTTCTTTGGACACTGTGTTAACTAACCTCCAAATGAGCTTCAATGCCATAAAACTCTCCTTCCGTGGCCGTCAACTGCTCCGCAGTTGTAAATGAGAACTTGTTCTCAACTAGCCTACCGGGTTAAATAAAGGTGAAATAACAAAATAAAATAAAAAAGTAGCTGAGGGTCAAACTGGCTGCATTACACAGACTCCCTGTGATGATCAACAAATGCAATTTTAGAGCTCAATGCCATTTTTAAAATTTTAACTAGGCAAGTCAGTTAAGAACAAATTATTATTTACAATGACAGCCTACCGGGGAACAGAACAACCCATTTTTATGTTGTCAGCTCGGTGATTCAATTCAGCAACCTTTCGGTTACTGACCCAACACTCTAACCACTAGGCTACCTGTAAAACAAATCCCCTCCATCATTTATTCATTATTTTATAGAAACAGTATGTTCCTCCAGCCTTGTCTTGAATAGTGATTTCCTACTCATTGTAATGGCACTATACATCCACTAGATGGAGGTGTTTTGACTAAAGTACCTCCTTTTCCAAATCTCCATCTGTTTAATTATTATATTAATGTATTAATAGCCACTACCCTTTCCAAGGGGAAAAGCCTGGAAGAAAATATTGCTCCTGCAAAGGATTTAATAAACTGCTGAGGAGGCTGCAGTGTAGGAAGGACCAGGGTCATTCCAATGCCCACTAATTCTGGAACTCAAACCAAGCTCTATTTATATAAAACATTTTAGACATGAATGAGCTAAAATACAATGCACTTCACAGGGAAAAAAAAATATGAAAATAAAAACATAAGAGGATAACATTTAAAAAAAAAAAACATTTAAAACTGAAAGCAAAAGTAAAGCTAAAAATGTTTTAAGATCTTTTAAATATGTACTCAGTTTCAGCCCCCCTCATGTTCTCTGGCAGGCTATACCCCCCGTATAGTAACTAAAGCAGTGGTTCTTAACCTGGGTTCGATCGAACCCCAGGGGTTCGGTGAGTCAGTCTCAGGGGTTCGGCGGAGGTCAAGACACACATCCGATTCATATGATTCGTGATGACATGCTCCGCTTGGCCATCATTGGCTGCAGGTGATCACGCTACATCGCTTGGCCTATCTGTGCTGCAGGGAATTTGGTGCGCTCAGTAGTCGACTTGTGACTGTCGTGATGGTACGTCTTGTGATTTCTTTCTTAATATTTTAATCCCTTCATACTTACTATGTCGAGCAAAAAAAGAAAGTGGTCGGACGAATATGTACATTCACATGTATAACGGAACGTTATAAAACCAGCTGTGTTGAAGATGGCGAATATCATGCTGGGAAAAGAGGCTGAAGTTAAGTTATTACAAATTCCTCCATCAGCGACAAAATAGAGGACATGAGCAAAGACATCTTGGCTCAAGTAGTTGCAGATCTGATTTCAAGCCCGGAAAAATTCAGCCTTCAACTCGACGAGACCACAGACGTTTCCAATCTAAGCCAGCTTGCTGTATTCGTGCGCTGTGTGAAAGACGACGTGATAAAGGAAGATTTTTTTTATTTTGTAAGCCTCTTACAACAACAACTAAGGCAGCCGCTGTGAAGAAACTTGTGGATGACTTCTTCAAAGACAACAATATTTTGTGGGATATGGTTTCTGCAGTTTGTCAAATCAAATCAAATTTTATTTGTCACATACACATGGTTAGCAGATGTTAATGCGAGTGTAGCGAAATGCTTGTGCTTCTAGTTCCGACAATGCAGTGATAACCAACAAGTAATCTAACTAACAATTCCAAAACTACTGTCTTATACACAGTGTAAGGGGATAAGGAACATGTACATAAGGATATATGAATGAGTGATGGTACAGAGCAGCATACAGTAGATGGTATCGAGTACAGTATATACATATGAGATGAGTGTGTAGACAAAGTAAACAAAGTGGCATAGTTAAAGTGGCTAGTGATACATGTGTTACATAAGGATGCAGTCGATGTTGTAGAGTACAGTATATACATATGTATATGAGATGAATAATGTAGGGTAAGTAACATTATATAAGGTAGCATTGTTTAAAGTGGCTAGTGATATATTTACATCATTTCCCATCAATTCCCATTATTAAAATGGCTGGAGTTGGGTCAGTGTCAATGACAGTGTGTTGGCAGCAGCCACTCAATGTTAGTGGTGGCTATTTAACAGTCTGATGGCCTTGAGATAGAAGCTGTTTTTCAGTCTCTCGGTCCCAGCTTTGATGCACCTGTACTGACCTCGCCTTCTGGATGATAGCGGGGTGAACAGGCAGTGGTTCGGGTGGTTGATGTCCTTGATGATCTTTATGGCCTTCCTGTAACAACGGGTGGTGTAGGTGTCCTGGAGGGCAGGTAGTTTGCCCCCGGTGATGCGTTGTGCAGTCCTCACTACCCTCTGGAGAGCCTTACGGTTGAGGGCGGAGCAGTTGCCGTACCAGGCGGTGATACAGCCCGCCAGGATGCTCTCGATTGTGCATCTGTAGAAGTTTGTGAGTGCTTTTGGTGACAAGCCGAATTTCTTCAGCCTCCTGAGGTTGAATAGGCGCTGCTGCGCCTTCTTCACGACGCTGTCAGTGTGAGTGGACCAATTCAGTTTGTCTGTGATGTGTATGCCGAGGAACTTAAAACTAGCTACCCTCTCCACTACTGTTCCATCGATGTGGATAGGGGTGTTCCCTCTGCTGTTTCCTGAAGTCCACAATCATCTCCTTAGTTTTGTTGACGTTGAGTGTGAGGTTATTTTCCTGACACCACACTCCAAGGGCCCTCACCTCCTCCCTGTAGGCCGTCTCGTCGTTGTTGGTAATCAAGCCTACCACTGTTGTGTCGTCCGCAAACTTGATGATTGAGTTGGAGGCGTGCGTGGCCACGCAGTCGTGGGTGAACAGGGAGTACAGGAGAGGGCTCAGAACGCACCCTTGTGGGGCCCCCGTGTTGAGGATCAGCGGGGAGGAGATGTTGTTGCCTACCCTCACCACCTGGGGGCGGCCCGTCAGGAAGTCCAGTACCCAGTTGCACAGGGCGGGGTCGAGACCCAGGGTCTCGAGCTTGATGACGAGCTTGGAGGGTACTATGGTGTTGAATGCCGAGCTGTAGTCGATGAACAGCATTCTCACATAGGTATTCCTCTTGTCCAGGTGGGTTAGGGCAGTGTGCAGTGTGGTTGAGATTGCATCGTCTGTGGAACAATTTGGGCGGTAAGCAAATTGGAGTGGGTCTAGGGTGTCAGGTAGGGTGGAGGTGATATGGTCCTTGACTAGTCTCTCAAAGCACTTCATGATGACGGAAGTGAGTGCTACGGGGCGGTAGTCGTTTAGCTCAGTTACCTTAGCTTTCTTGGGAACAGGAACAATGGTGGCCCTCTTGAAGCATGTGGGAACAGCAGACTGGTATAGGGATTGATTGAATATGTCCGTAAACACACCGGCCAGCTGGTCTGCGCATGCTCGGAGGGCGCGGCTGGGGATGCCGTCTGGGCCTGCAGCCTTGCGAGGGTTAACACGTTTAAATGTCTTAATCACCTCGGCTGCAGTGAAGGAGAGACTGCATGTTTCCGTTGCAGGCCGTGTCAGTGGCACTGTATTGTCCTCAAAGCGGGCAAAAAAGTTATTTAGTCTGCCTGGGAGCAAGACATCCTGGTCCGTGACTGGGCTGGATTTCATCTTGTAGTCCGTGATTGACTGTAGACCCTGCCACATGCCTCTTATGTCTGAGCCATTGAATTGAGATTCCACTTTGTCTCTGTACTGACGCTTAGCTTGTTTGATAGCCTTACGGAGGGAATAGCTGCACTGTTTGTATTCAGTCATGTTGCCAGACACCTTGCCCTGATTAAAAGCAGTGGTTCGCGCTTTCAGTTTCACGCGAATGCTGCCATCAATCCACGGTTTCTGGTTAGGGAATGTTTTTATCGTTGCTATGGGAACGACATCTTCGACACACGTTCTAATGAACTCGCACACCGAATCAGCGTATTCGTCAATATTCCCATCTGACGCAATACGAAACATGTCCCAGTCCACGTGATGGAAGCAGTCTTGGAGTGTAGAGTCAGCTTGGTCTGACCAGCGTTGGACAGACCTCAGCGTGGGAGCCTCTTGTTTTAATTTCTGCCTGTAGGCAGGGATCAGCAAAATGGAGTCGTGGTCAGCTTTTCCGAAAGGGGGGCGGGGCAGGGCCTTATATGCGTCGCGGAAGTTAGAGTAACAGTGATCCAAGGTTTTACCACCCCTGGTTGCGCAATCGATATGCTGATAAAATTTAGGGAGTCTTGTTTTCAGATTGGCTTTGTTCGGACGGAGCTCCAGTCATGCTGGGAAGAAAGTCTGGTTTTGGTGCGATAGTGAAAGCCGATGCACTGTTACACATTGTATTCTGCACAGGCATGCGTTGGCAACAAAAATCTTGCCTCAAACTGGCAGAAGTATTAAAAATTGTGGAATGCGTGAACTATGTGCGAACTAGTGCTCTGCGGCATCGCATCTTCAGTGAGCTGTGTAAAGAAATGGGCTCTGAATTCGAGGTACTTCTGTACCATTCTAATGTTCGGTGGTTATCCCGGGGACAGGTGCTGAATCGTGTTTTTGCCGTGCGTGTGGAATTAGCCCTGCATTGTCATGCAGATTGCTTCAACAGTTCTGAGTTCATTCTCATTTTAGTGTACATGGCCAATATCTTCACAGCTCTCAATAATCTCAATCCAAATATGCAGGGTGGTGGAGTCAGCATCATCGAAGCGGAGGAAAACCTAAAGGCTTTTCAAAAAAAGCTACTGTTATGGAAACGACGAACAGAGAACAATAACTTCGCAAACTTTCCCCTTCGCAAACTTTCCCCTGCTGGATGACTGTGTAAGTAAGATCGAAGATGTATCTGGAATCAGAGACATTTCTGTACCTGCGGAACTGAAGCAAGCAATTGCCACGCACTTAGATGAGCTTGCAAAGTCTCTCGACGGATACTTCCCTACAAGAGAGTCATATCCAGCATGGGTGAGACAGCCGTTCACGTTTAGTGTTGAGACAACAGATGTCAATGATGAATACCTTGATGAAATCATTGACATTCAGCAGAGCCAGGTTCAACAGCAACTCTTCAGAACAACAACGCTTTCAACGTTTTGGTGTCAACAAATGGTAACGTACCCTGTTATTGCTAAGAAAGCTCTGGAGATTTTCATACCGTTTGTTACAACATATCTTTGCGAGCAATCCTTTTCGAGGATGCTGGACATAAAAACGAAGAAAAGGAACAGACTTTGTTGCGAAAATGACATGAGTGGAACTTGCCAAGGTGAAGCCGCGCATTTCTGAACTGGTCTCTGAAAGGCAACAGCAGAAGTCACACCGATTTGCAGTAAATAGTCATTATTATGTTTTTGTGTGAAAATCATGTTTTGATGATTTTGTTCTTTGAACACAGTGATGTTGATGCACGGTTCATTTTGTGCACCAGCCAAATATATACCTATGTTTTGAATTTGAAAAAATAATGTAATTTTTCCAATTAAGAAGGGTTCGGTGAATGCGCATATGAAACTGGTGGGGTTCAGTACCTCCAACAAGGTTAAGAACCACTGAACTAAAGTCTGCCTCTCCATGCCTCTTGGTCCTAGGCTTTGGGATAGTTAAAAGGCTGCCTCTCCATGCCTCTTGGTCCTAGGCTTTGGGATAGTTAAAAGGCTGCCTCTCCATGCCTCTTGGTCCTAGGCTTTGGGATAGTTAAAAGGCTGCCTCTCCATGCCTCTTGGTCCTAGGCTTTGGGATAGTTAAAAGTCTGCCTCTCCATGCCTCTTGGTCCTACGCTTTGGGATAGTTAAAAGGCTGCCTCTCCATGCCTCTTGTTTCTAGGCTATGGGATAGTTAAAAGTCTGCCTCTCCATGCCTCTTGGTCCTAGGCTTTGGGATAGTTAAAAGGCTGCCTCTCCATGCCTCTTGGTCCTAGGCTTTGGGATAGTTTAAAGGCTGCCTCTCCATGCCTCTTGGTCCTAGGCTTTGGGATAGTTAAAAGGCTGCCTCTCCATGCCTCTTGGTCCTAGGCTTTGGGATAGTTAAAAGGCTGCCTCTCCATGCCTCTTGGTCCTAGGCTTTGGGATAGTTAAAAGGCTGCCTCTCCATGCCTCTTGGTCCTAGGCTTTGGGATAGTTAAAAGGCTGCCTCTCCATGCCTCTTGTTTCTAGGCTTTGGGATAGTTTAAAGGCCAGTGCCAGAGGACCTGAGGGACCTACTGGGTACATAACTTAAAAGCATGTCTGATATGTATTGGGGTGCATGATTGTGGATTGATTTGAAACCCAATAGAATAATCTTAAAATGTATTCTAAAACTCACAGGCAGCCATTGCAGAGACTTTAACCCTTGTGTGGTGTTCGGGTCTGTGGGACTCATTTTGTCACGCAGTGATCTGTTTCACCTGTTTCTGTGATTGTCTCCACCCCCTCCAGGTGTTGCTTATTTCCCCCAGTGTATTTATCCCTGTGTTTCCTTTCTCTCTGTGCCAGTTTTTCTTGTATGTTAGTCAAATCAGCCAGTGTGTTTTTTGCCGTACACCTTTTGCTATCCTTTTTGCTAGTCTTCCCGGTTTTGACCCCTGCCTGACTCTGGACTACTGTCCCGCCTGCCTGATCATCCTGCCTGCCCTTCGGTACCTTTTGGACTCTGTACCTTTTGCCTGTCCACAACCATTCTCATGCCTTACCCTATTGGATTAATAAATATGGTAAGACTCCAACCATCTACCTCCTGTGTCTGCATCTGGGTCTCGCCTTGTGTCATGATTCATTTTCAATGTTTACTAAAAGAAAAATTATACAATTATTTTTTTCAACCTGAGACTCATTGGACGAAAATAACACATTTTCATTGAGTGCACACTGCACCCCCCCCTACACATTTATATTACATATGAGTGTTTGTGTCCGCCTGAGGGTAATAAAAGTGTGTGTGTGTGGGTAAAAACAAGTCAAAATGAAACAGGTTTGTTGTCTGTCTTCACGGTCTTCCTCCTCACTGGGCCTGCTGTTTCAACATAGCACCAATAGCCTATGTCCCACTTTTCTTGCTCTCTTTATCCTTTGAAGTGTGTGAAACTACACAATGTCTTGCAGGAACCTGAACAATGCTATTACAATACTTTATTTTTGATACATTGTAAAAAAATGCAGTGTTTTTCCACACAAATTGGGGGAGGGACACAACAAATATCTTGACATGTGTGGCTCCTTATCAGCAGCCAGGACCAGCCCAATCAGCAGCCAGGACCATCCCAATCAGCAGCCAGGACCATCCCAATCAGGAGCCAGGACCAGCTCAGCTCAATCAGCAGCCAGGACCAGCTCAGCTCAATCAGCAGCCAGGACCAGCTCAGCTCAATCAGCAGCCAGGACCAGCTCAGCTCAATCAGCAGCCAGGACCAGCTCATCTCAATCAGCAGCCAGGACCAGCTCAGCTCAATCAGCAGCCAGGACCAGCTCAGCTCAATCAGCAGCCAGGACCAGCTCAGCTCAACAGCAGCCAGGACCAGCTCAGCTCCATCAGCAGCCAGGACCAGCTCAGCTCCATCAGCAGCCAGGACCAGCTCAGCTCCATCAGCAGCCAGGACCAGCTCAGCTCCATCAGCAGCCAGGACCAGCTCAGCTCCATCAGCAGCCAGGACCAGCTCAGCTCCATCAGCAGCCAGGACCAGCTCAGCTCCATCAGCAGCCAGGACCAGCTCAGCTCCATCAGCAGCCAGGACCAGCACCAGCTCCATCAGCAGCCAGGACCAGCACCAGCTCCATCAGCAGCCAGGACCAGCACCAGCTCCATCAGCAGCCAGGACCAGGACCAGCCCATCAGCAGCCAGCCCCAGGACCAGCCCATCAGCAGCCAGCCCCAGGACCAGCCCATCAGCAGCCAGCCCCAGGACCAGCCCATCAGCCCCAGCCCATCAGCAGCCAGCCCCAGGACCAGCCCATCAGCAGCCAGCCCCAGGACCAGCCCATCAGCAGCCAGCCCCAGGACCAGCCCATCAGCAGCCATACCAGCCCATCAGCAGCCAGCCCCAGCCCATCAGTAGCCAGCCCCAGGACCAGCCCATCAGTAGCCAGCCCCAGGACCAGCCCATCAGTAGCCAGCCCCAGGACCAGCCCATCAGCAGCCAGCCCCAGGACCAGCCCATCAGCAGCCAGCCCCAGGACCAGCCCATCAGCAGCCAGCCCCAGGACCAGCCCATCAGCAGCCAGCCCCAGGACCAGCCCATCAGCAGCCAGGACCAGGCCAACCAGCAGCCAGGACCAGGCCAACCAGCAGCCAGGACCAGGCCAACCAGCAGCCAGGACCAGGCCAACCAGCAGCCAGGACCAGTCCAACCAGCAGCCAGGACCAGTCCAACCAGCAGCCAGGACCAGCCCAATCAGCAGCCAGGACCAGCCCAATCAGCAGCCAGGACCAGCCCAATCAGCAGCCAGGACCAGCCCAATCAGCAGCCAGGACCAGCCCATCAGCAGCCAGGACCAGCCCATCAGCAGCCAGGACCAGCCCATCAGCAGCCAGGACCAGCCCATCAGCAGCCAGGACCAGCCCATCAGCAGCCAGGACCAGCCCATCAGCAGCCAGGACCAGCCCATCAGCAGCCAGGACCAGCCCATCAGCAGCCAGGACCAGCCCATCAGCAGCCAGGACCAGCCCATCAGCAGCCAGGACCAGCCCATCAGAAGCCAGGACCAGCCCATCAGCAGCCAGGACCAGCCCATCAGCAGCCAGGACCAGCCCATCAGCAGCCAGGACCAGCCCATCAGCAGCCAGGACCAGCCCATCAGCAGCCATGCTAATTCCGATTCAGAAACTCAAAAGTGAACTATAAACTAAACCTAATGATGATTCCCCTTTAACTCAAATCATTAATCATAAGTTTTAAACAACGTCAAGGTATATGTTTACTTAATGAACATGCTTCCCTTAGATACAATTAACCCCATAACATTATTGTATTACTGTTTCCCCTCTGCCGCAAATGTCGTACATTTCTCATTGTAAGAAATCCGTAATTCAATCCCCGATATTTAATAAATATGCATGCGCATTCTCCCATGGCTCCTTTAATGAACTTATTTTAGATAACTTCCATCCGTCCCGGAATGAAGAATCCTACTTAAGCACGCCAGAATACAATGTTTACCTGAATTAAATCAAACTCCGAAATTGACCATAACTAGCAAACAAATAAACAAATCACTTTTATCAGCTAAAAACAAACTATACAAAAACTCACTACTTATAATGCTTCAGATGGCAAAATTACTCAGAGACTCACGTCCACATCTGTTAGTTCCTCAAGAAAAACAAGAAACTAACTCCAACTTGCCCCTGTTCCGCATTTCTACCTATCAGGGGAAAAGTTTGAATAACCAAATTCAACCTTGCTTACTTCCCCAAACATATGCAGTTATGTTTTTCTATAGAGGTTGCTTTTCAAACTTTAAATACCCTAACATGGTTCCACACAATGGAAAGTGCTCAAATTCACTGGTGTTACATAAACAATCAAACCTGGAATCACAACCATGGAATCCATTACCACGATGTTTTACGATTCATACATCCAGTCTCTCTCTCTCCCATAGCCTAGTTCAATCCAAACAAACGCCACAAATCTTATGATGCCTACCTAGGTATCAGCTGATAGTTTTTAGCATCTTTCCTTACTATCCTGGCAACTCTCAAATTACTGTTAAATGTATTTTGTAATAAAAAAAATTCAACTTCTGAAAGGTTACTCAAAACACTAATACACACACTAACAGACAAACAATTTTCTCCGTTTCCCCCAGTCCCTGGCGCCAAAAGTGCCTCGCTAGTGACGTCATCATCAAGCGCTCAACCTCAGCCCAATTCGTAGCGACTTTAAATGAATTGTAAATAATTGTTGTTCGATTAACCAAACCTAATTTATCACATCTGTTCAAATCCTGAATTATAATTTACCACCCCAACCAATATCTCTAAATTCGCTAATTTTATAAAAACATTTCGATGGGCATAAATCGTAATTGTCTCTTTGTTATCATTTAGAATCAATTTTGCTCTAAGTAACTGTCTCGTCTTTGACTTAGTATTTTAATTACAACTCTATTCCCAGTACGTTATTCACTTATTCGATTGTCGCCTCTGACTTTCCCCACAGTTAAATTACAACCTTGTTGATGACTTTTGCAGGGAGAGTTACACTCCCTGGCGAAATTTCCAATTTCGTTACAATTAAACCATCTTGTATTTTTCTTTTGACTCACCTTATCCATTTTTCTCAACATTATTATTATAATTGTCCGTAGTCCCAAAACTTCGACACCGGGAATTCCCAGAAAATCGTCCTAATTTAAAACCCTTCCTTGCTATATTCGTAATATCAGCTTCCATTCGGGTTCTTTGTCTGAGTCAGATTTTGGACGCCTCCCTTCCATTCTCTTTGTTCTCCTATTACGGTAATCTCCCGCTAGTTTCCGACACTTCTTTTGAGGAATTTCTAAATAATCCTTCCTTTTCTGTCTGACTATTTGTGTGTCTCTTTTATGGAAATCTTATCAATAGCTTTGACTTTTGAATCAGATATTATGTCTTACCTTACAACTATAAACCCAGGGTTTGTAAAGCCCTAGTTAATATCTTATTTTCCGGTTGTGTCAGAGGGCTTTTAAAGAACACTAATAATCGTTATCTCACGCCACTAATTGTTAGACTTCCCTCTCGCATGGAACTTTCCTGTCTATAGATATGGCTTTTCTCATTTCTTTAGATTTAAGTTCCCTCTCCTCCTTATTTGGATATTTCAGTAGTATTAGTTGAATCGGAACGATGATCAATACTGCCACTATTCAAACGACCAATCCAGTTATCTTGCGCATTCTTGCCGTCTCCCCACGCCCAGTATTTGTACAAGATCACCGTCCTATCCCCCAGTACCTATTTAATATTCCGTCTTAATCTCGGGCGGGTGTGCCTCTCATGATTAAGTTTAGTTTATTTACGGGAGTGCACATTACCGCAGGTTATTTTCGAACCTGCTTCAGTGTATATCGGTTATAGAAAACCCAGTGTATGATGGTCATACAAACCCTATGGGAATAGCAAAGCTCCCATTATTGATGAATTCTGAAAATTTCCGAACATCAATTAAAGAACTCAAATCCCCCCAGAATCGAGAATAAAGGCTACTTTACCTGCTGCCGGCTGGGAAAGCATTGTTCGTTTGAATCTGTCACCTTCCCTGTACTCCGTGATAATACGCAGGCCTGAATTTTAACCTCAATTCAGAGGTCAGGTCTTTAGTAAAACGAGTCAAAAACGAGTCCATGCACAATTTTCAGCGTACTACCTCCAGATACAGGGAGGGGTATTTAGATCCGGGATCGAAGGACCAATTGTTAGAGGAATTCTAAATTCCTATATGTTTTGTAACCAAAACCAAATTCGCACTCTTTCTATTTCATTAATGAGTTGTAAATTCATTAATTATGCATGAAATAGATCGAGACCAGTCTTAAATGTCAGGTAACAACGTTTATTACAAGAGAGTACTGAAGCCAAATACAAAGAACCTTACATTTTAAAGAGACAACATAAAATGACATCAATTTACAATATCCTGAAACAAATAGTGTTCAACATATCAATACACTAGATATTAAGATCAACAACACTAATGGCTAAGCAAAGGGAGCTAGGAAAGGTAAAGGAGCTAGAATAGAAAAGTAATGGTAGAGGAGCTAGAATAGAAAATAAATGGTAGAGGAGCTAGAATAGAACAGGAGGAAAGGAAAGGTAGAGGAGCTAGAATAGAACAGGAGGAAAGGAAAGGTAGAGGAGCTAGAATAGAACAGGAGGAAAGGAAAGGTAGAGGAGCTAGAATAGAACAGGAGGAAAGGAAAGGTAGAGGAGCTAGAATAGAACAGGAGGAAAGGAAAGGTAGAGGAGCTAGAATAGAACAGGAGGAAAGGAAAGATAGAGGAGCTAGAATAGAACAGGAGGAAAGGAAAGGTAGAGGAGATAGAATAGAACAGGAGGAAAGGAAAGGTAGAGGAGCTAGAATAGAACAGGAGGAAAGGAAAGGTAGAGGAGCTAGAATAGAACAGGAGGAAAGGAAAGGTAGAGGAGCTAGAATAGAACAGGAGGAAAGGAAAGGTAGAGGAGCTAGAATAGAACAGGAGGAAAGGAAAGGGAGAGGAGCTAGAATAGAACAGGAGGAAAGGAAAGGAAAGGGAGAGGAGCTAGAATAGAACAGGAGGAAAGGAAAGGAAAGGGAGAGGAGCTAGAATAGAACAGGAGGAAAGGAAAGGTAGAGGAGCTAGAATAGAACAGGAGGAAAGGAAAGGTAGAGGAGCTAGAATAGAACAGGAGGATAGGAAAGGTAGAGGAGCTAGAATAGAACAGGAGGATAGGAAAGGTAGAGGAGCTAGAATAGAACAGGAGGAAGGGAAAGGTAGAGGAGCTAGAATAGAACAGGAGGATAGGAAAGGAAAGGTAGAGGAGCTAGAATAGAACAGGAGGAAAGGAAAGGAAAGGTAGAGGAGCTAGAATAGAACAGGAGGAAGGGAAAGGTAGAGGAGCTAGAATAGAACAGGAGGAAAGGAAAGGTAGAGGAGCTAGAATAGAACAAGAGGAAAGGAAAGGAAAGGTAGAGGAGCTAGAATAGAACAGGAGGAAAGGAAAGGTAGAGGAGCTAGAATAGAACAGGAGGAAAGGAAAGGAAAGGTAGAGGAGCTAGAATAGAACAGGAGGAAAGGAAAGGAAAGGTAGAGGAG
Source organism: Oncorhynchus gorbuscha (assembly GCF_021184085.1). Lineage (NCBI taxonomy): Eukaryota > Metazoa > Chordata > Actinopteri > Salmoniformes > Salmonidae > Oncorhynchus > Oncorhynchus gorbuscha. Next base: position 185,106 of record NW_025745898.1, on the reverse strand, counting down.
CTAGAATAGAACAGGAGGAAAGGAAAGGTAGAGGAGCTAGAATAGAACAGGAGGAAAGGAAAGGTAGAGGAGCTAGAATAGAACAGGAGGAAAGGAAAGTTAGAGGAGCTAGAATAGAACAGGAGGAAAGGAAAGGTAGAGGAGCTAGAATAGAACAGGAGGAAAGGAACGGAAAGGTAGAGGAGCTAGAATAGAACAGGAGGAAAGGAAAGGTAGAGGAGCTAGAATAGAACAGGAGGAAGGGAAAGGTAGAGGAGCTAGAATAGAACAGGAGGAAGGGAAAGGTAGAGGAGCTAGAATAGAACAGGAGGATAGGAAAGGTAGAGGAGCTAGAATAGAACAGAAGGAAAGGAAAGGTAGAGGAGCTAGAATAGAACAGGAGGAAAGGAAAGAAAAGGTAGAGGAGCTAGAATAGAACAGGAGGAAAGGAACGGAAAGGTAGAGGAGCTAGAATAGAACAGGAGGAAAGGAAAGGTAGAGGAGCTAGAATAGAACAGGAGGAAGGGAAAGGTAGAGGAGCTAGAATAGAACAGGAGGAAAGGAAAGGTAGAGGAGCTAGAATAGAACAGGAGGATAGGAAAGGTAGAGGAGCTAGAATAGAACAGAAGGAAAGGAAAGGTAGAGGAGCTAGAATAGAACAGGAGGAAAGGAAAGGTAGAGGAGCTAGAATAGAACAGGAGGAAAGGAAATGTAGAGGAGCTAGAATAGAACAGGAGGAAAGGAAAGGAAAGGGAGAGGAGCTAGAATAGAACAGGAGGAAAGGAAAGGAAAGGGAGAGGAGCTAGAATAGAACAGGAGGAAAGGAAAGGTAGAGGAGCTAGAATAGAACAAGAGGAAAGGAAAGGAAAGGTAGAGGAGCTAGAATAGAACAGGAGGAAAGGAAAGGAAAGGGAGAGGAGCTAGAATAGAACAGGAGGAAAGGAAAGGGAGAGGAGCTAGAATAGAACAGGAGGAAAGGAAAGGTAGAGGAGCTAGAATAGAACAGGAGGAAAGGAAAGGTAGAGGAGCTACTAATAAACCACTATAAGGTCTAGTGAGGTGCTGTGGGGTTTTCACTGAGACTGTCTACTAATAAACCACTATAAGGTCTAGTGAGGTGCTGTGGGGTTTTCATGAGACTGTCTACTAATAAACCACTATAAGGTCTAGTGAGGTGCTGTGGGGTTTTCACTGAGACTGTCTACTAATAAACCACTATAAGGTCTAGTGAGGTGCTGTGGTTTTTTTTATAGTGGTTTATTAGTAGACAGTCTCATGAAAACCCCACAGCACCTCACTAGACCTTATGACCTTTGTGGGGACCTAAAATCAATAAAACAAGTACAATTCTCCATCGTGGGGACATTTCCCACGTTCCTTCCCTAAGAGGACAAAGGCTATTTTAAACTTAGGGGTTAGGGTTGTTACAATTAAGGTTAGAGTTAGTGGCTTATTAGTAGGCAGTCTCATGAAAACCCCACAGCACCTCACTAGACCTTATAGTGGTTTATTAGTAGGCAGTCTCATGAAAACCCCACAGCACTCCACTAGACCTTATAGTGGTTTATTAGTAGACAGTCTCATGAAAACCCCACAGCACCTCACTAGACCTTATAGTGGTTTATTAGTAGGCAGTCTCATGAAAACCCCACAGCACCTCACTAGACCTTATAGTGGTTTATTAGTAGACAGTCTCATGAAAACCCCACAGCACCTCACTAGACCTTATAGTGGTTTATTAGTAGACAGTCTCATGAAAACCCCACAGCACTTCACTAGACCTTATAGTGGTTTATTAGTAGACAGTCTCATGAAAACCCCACAGCACCTCACTAGATCTTATAGTGGTTTATTAGTAGACAGTCTCATGAAAACCCCACAGCACCTCACTAGACCTTATAGTGGTTTATTAGTAGACAGTCTCATGAAAACCCCACAGCACCTCACTAGACCAAATAGTGGTTTATTAGTAGACAGTCTCATAAACCACCACTATAACCACTATAGGAACGTGGGAAATGTCCCCACAATGGAGAATTGTACTTGTTTTATTGATTTTAGGTCCCCACAAAAATAGGAGAAAACACACACACACACACACACACACACACACACACACACACACACACACACACACACACACACACACACACACACACACACACACACACACACACACACACACACACACACACACACAAACAGTCCAGTATATTTTCGGCCTGGTAATTATTCAGCGTGAAATACTAAGAAAAAACTCCAACAAAAAGAGAAGAGGAAGTTCCATCAGTGTCTGTCTACATTCCTTTTCTAGTGACGGTGAGAAAGAGCTCTGGCTGGACTCCTGTTTCAACATGGTAAGAGTCTCTGTTACTGGACTCCTGTTTAACATGGTAAGAGTCTCTGTTACTGGACACCTGTTTAACATGGTAAGAGTCTCTGTTACTGGACTCCTGTTTAACATGGTAAGAGTCTCTGTTACTGGACTCCTGTTTAACATGGTAAGAGTCTCTCTTACTGGACTCCTGTTTCAACATGGTAAGAGTCTCTGTTACTGGACTCCTGTTTAACATGGTAAGAGTCTCTGTTACTGGACTCCTGTTTAACATGGTAAGAGTCTCTGTTTCTGGACTCCTGTTTAACATGGTAAGCATCTCTGTTACTGGACTCCTGTTTAACATGGTAAGCGTCTCTGTTACTGGACTCCTGTTTAACATGGTAAGCGTCTCTGTTACTGGACTCCTGTTTAACATGGTAAGAGTCTCTGTTACTGGACTCCTGTTTAACATGGTAAGAGTCAGTTACTGGACTCCTGTTTAACATGGTAAGAGTCTCTGTTACTGGACTCCTGTTTAACATGGTAAGAGTCTGTTACTGGACTCCTGTTTAACATGGTAAGAGTCTCTGTTACTGGACTCCTGTTTAACATGGTAAGAGTCTCTGTTACTGGACTCCTGTTTAACATGGTAAGAGTCTCTGTTACTGGACTCCTGTTTAACATGGTAAGAGTCTCTGTTACTGGACTCCTGTTTAACATGGTAAGAGTCTCTGTTACTGGACTCCTGTTTAACATGGTAAGAGTCTCTGTTACTGGACTCCTGTTTAACATGGTAAGAGTCTGTTACTGGACTCCTGTTTAACATGGTAAGCGTCTCTGTTACTGGACTCCTGTTTAACATGGTAAGAGTCTGTTACTGGACTCCTGTTTAACATGGTAAGCGTCTCTGTTACTGGACTCCTGTTTAACATGGTAAGAGTCTCTGTTACTGGACTCCTGTTTAACATGGTAAGAGTCAGTTACTGGACTCCTGTTTAACATGGTAAGAGTCTCTGTTACTGGACTCCTGTTTAACATGGTAAGAGTCTCTGTTACTGGACTCCTGTTTAACATGGTAAGAGTCTCTGTTACTGGACTCCTGTTTAACATGGTAAGAGTCTCTGTTACTGGACTCCTGTTTAACATGGTAAGAGTCTGTTACTGGACTCCTGTTTAACATGGTAAGAGTCTGTTACTGGACTCCTGTTTAACATGGTAAGAGTCTCTGTTACTGGACTCCTGTTTAACATGGTAAGAGTCTCTGTTACTGGACTCCTGTTTAACATGGTAAGAGTCTCTGTTACTGGACTCCTGTTTAACATGGTAAGAGTTTCTGTTACTGGACTCCTGTTTAACATGGTAAGAGTCTCTGTTACTGGACTCCTGTTTAACATGGTAAGAGTTTCTGTTACTGGACTCCTGTTTAACATGGTAAGAGTCTCTCTTACTGGACTCCTGTTTAACATGGTAAGAGTCTCTCTTACTGGACTCCTGTTTAACATGGTAAGAGTCTCTCTTACTGGACTCCTGTTTAACATGGTAAGAGTCTCTCTTACTGGACTCCTGTTTAACATGGTAAGAGTCTCTGTTACTGGACTCCTGTTTAACATGGTAAGCGTCTCTGTTACTGGACTCCTGTTTAACATGGTAAGAGTCTGTTACTGGACTCCTGTTTAACATGGTAAGCATCTCTGTTACTGGACTCCTGTTTAACATGGTAAGCGTCTCTGTTACTGGACTCCTGTTTAACATGGTAAGCGTCTCTGTTACTGGACTCCTGTTTAACATGGTAAGCGTCTCTGTTACTGGACTCCTGTTTAACATGGTAAGAGTCTCTGTTACTGGACTCCTGTTTAACATGGTAAGCGTCTCTGTTACTGGACTCCTGTTTAACATGGTAAGAGTCAGTTACTGGACTCCTGTTTAACATGGTAAGAGTCAGTTACTGGACTCCTGTTTAACATGGTAAGAGTCTCTGTTACTGGACTCCTGTTTAACATGGTAAGAGTCTCTGTTACTGGACTCCTGTTTAACATGGTAAGAGTCTCTGTTACTGGACTCCTGTTTAACATGGTAAGAGTCTCTGTTACTGGACTCCTGTTTAACATGGTAAGAGTCTCTGTTACTGGACTCCTGTTTAACATGGTAAGAGTCTCTGTTACTGGACTCCTGTTTAACATGGTAAGAGTCTCTGTTACTGGACTCCTGTTTAACATGGTAAGAGTCTCTGTTACTGGACTCCTGTTTAACATGGTAAGCGTCTCTGTTACTGGACTCCTGTTTAACATGGTAAGAGTCTGTTACTGGACTCCTGTTTAACATGGTAAGCGTCTCTGTTACTGGACTCCTGTTTAACATGGTAAGAGTCTCTGTTACTGGACTCCTGTTTAACATGGTAAGAGTCTCTGTTACTGGACTCCTGTTTAACATGGTAAGAGTCTCTGTTACTGGACTCCTGTTTAACATGGTAAGAGTCTCTGTTACTGGACTCCTGTTTAACATGGTAAGAGTTTCTGTTACTGGACTCCTGTTTAACATGGTAAGAGTCTCTCTTACTGGACTCCTGTTTAACATGGTAAGAGTCTCTCTTACTGGACTCCTGTTTAACATGGTAAGAGTCTCTCTTACTGGACTCCTGTTTAACATGGTAAGAGTCTCTCTTACTGGACTCCTGTTTAACATGGTAAGAGTCTCTCTTACTGGACTCCTGTTTAACATGGTAAGAGTCTCTGTTACTGGACTCCTGTTTAACATGGTAAGAGTCTCTGTTACTGGACTCCTGTTTAACATGGTAAGCGTCTCTGTTACTGGACTCCTGTTTAACATGGTAAGAGTCTGTTACTGGACTCCTGTTTAACATGGTAAGCATCTCTGTTACTGGACTCCTGTTTAACATGGTAAGCGTCTCTGTTACTGGACTCCTGTTTAACATGGTAAGAGTCTGTTACTGGACTCCTGTTTAACATGGTAAGCATCTCTGTTTCTGGACTCCTGTTTAACATGGTAAGCATCTCTGTTACTGGACTCCTGTTTAACATGGTAAGAGTCTGTTACTGGACTCCTGTTTAACATGGTAAGCGTCTCTGTTACTGGACTCCTGTTTAACATGGTAAGAGTCTGTTACTGGACTCCTGTTTAACATGGTAAGCGTCTCTGTTACTGGACTCCTGTTTAACATGGTAAGCGTCTCTGTTACTGGACTCCTGTTTAACATGGTAAGAGTCAGTTACTGGACTCCTGTTTAACATGGTAAGAGTCTGTTACTGGACTCCTGTTTAACATGGTAAGAGTCTCTGTTACTGGACTCCTGTTTAACATGGTAAGAGTCTCTGTTACTGGACTCCTGTTTAACATGGTAAGAGTCTCTGTTACTGGACTCCTGTTTAACATGGTAGGCGTCTCTGTTACTGGACTCCTGTTTAACATGGTAAGAGTCTGTTACTGGACTCCTGTTTAACATGGTAAGCATCTCTGTTACTGGACTCCTGTTTAACATGGTAAGCGTCTCTGTTACTGGACTCCTGTTTAACATGGTAAGAGTCAGTTACTGGACTCCTGTTTAACATGGTAAGAGTCTCTGTTACTGGACTCCTGTTTAACATGGTAAGAGTCTGTTACTGGACTCCTGTTTAACATGGTAAGAGTCTCTGTTACTGGACTCCTGTTTAACATGGTAAGAGTCTCTGTTACTGGACTCCTGTTTAACATGGTAAGAGTCTCTGTTACTGGACTCCTGTTTAACATGGTAAGAGTCTCTGTTACTGGACTCCTGTTTAACATGGTAAGAGTCTCTGTTACTGGACTCCTGTTTAACATGGTAAGAGTCTCTGTTACTGGACTCCTGTTTAACATGGTAAGAGTCTCTGTTACTGGACTCCTGTTTAACATGGTAAGCGTCTCTGTTACTGGACTCCTGTTTAACATGGTAAGCGTCTCTGTTACTGGACTCCTGTTTAACATGGTAAGCGTCTCTCTTACTGGACTCCTGTTTAACATGGTAAGAGTCTCTCTTACTGGACTCCTGTTTAACATGGTAAGAGTCTCTGTTACTGGACTCCTGTTTAACATGGTAAGCGTCTCTGTTACTGGACTCCTGTTTAACATGGTAAGAGTCTGTTACTGGACTCCTGTTTAACATGGTAAGCATCTCTGTTACTGGACTCCTGTTTAACATGGTAAGCGTCTCTGTTACTGGACTCCTGTTTAACATGGTAAGCGTCTCTGTTACTGGACTCCTGTTTAACATGGTAAGCGTCTCTGTTAATGGACTCCTGTTTAACATGGTAAGCGTCTCTGTTAATGGACTCCTGTTTAACATGGTAAGAGTATCTGTTACTGGACTCCTGTTTAACATGGTAAGAGTCTCTGTTACTGGACTCCTGTTTAACATGGTAAGAGTCTCTGTTACTGGACTCCTGTTTAACATGGTAAGAGTCAGTTACTGGACTCCTGTTTAACATGGTAAGAGACTCTGTTACTGGACTCCTGTTTAACATGGTAAGAGTCTCTGTTACTGGACTCCTGTTTAACATGGTAAGAGTCTCTGTTACTGGACTCCTGTTTAACATGGTAAGAGTCTCTGTTACTGGACTCCTGTTTAACATGGTAAGAGTCTCTGTTACTGGACTCCTGTTTAACATGGTAAGAGTCTCTGTTACTGGACTCCTGTTTAACATGGTAAGAGTCTCTGTTACTGGACTCCTGTTTAACATGGTAAGAGTCTGTTACTGGACTCCTGTTTAACATGGTAAGCGTCTCTGTTACTGGACTCCTGTTTAACATGGTAAGAGTCTGTTACTGGACTCCTGTTTAACATGGTAAGCGTCTCTGTTACTGGACTCCTGTTTAACATGGTAATAGTCTCTGTTACTGGACTCCTGTTTAACATGGTAAGAGTCTCTCTTACTGGACTCCTGTTTAACATGGTAAGAGTCTCTCTTACTGGACTCCTGTTTAACATGGTAAGAGTCTCTGTTACTGGACTCCTGTTTAACATGGTAAGAGTCTCTGTTACTGGACTCCTGTTTAACATGGTAAGCGTCTCTGTTACTGGACTCCTGTTTAACATGGTAAGAGTCTGTTACTGGACTCCTGTTTAACATGGTAAGCATCTCTGTTACTGGACTCCTGTTTAACATGGTAAGCGTCTCTGTTACTGGACTCCTGTTTAACATGGTAAGAGTCTCTGTTTCTGGACTCCTGTTTAACATGGTAAGCATCTCTGTTACTGGACTCCTGTTTAACATGGTAAGCGTCTCTGTTACTGGACTCCTGTTTAACATGGTAAGAGTCTCTGTTACTGGACTCCTGTTTAACATGGTAAGAGTCTCTGTTACTGGACTCCTGTTTAACATGGTAAGAGTCAGTTACTGGACTCCTGTTTAACATGGTAAGAGTCTCTGTTACTGGACTCCTGTTTAACATGGTAAGAGTCTCTGTTACTGGACTCCTGTTTAACATGGTAAGAGTCTCTGTTACTGGACTCCTGTTTAACATGGTAAGAGTCTCTGTTACTGGACTCCTGTTTAACATGGTAAGAGTCTCTGTTACTGGACTCCTGTTTAACATGGTAAGAGTCTCTGTTACTGGACTCCTGTTTAACATGGTAAGAGTCTCTGTTACTGGACTCCTGTTTAACATGGTAAGAGTCTCTGTTACTGGACTCCTGTTTAACATGGTAAGAGTCTCTGTTACTGGACTCCTGTTTAACATGGTAAGAGTCTCTGTTACTGGACTCCTGTTTAACATGGTAAGAGTCTCTGTTACTGGACTCCTGTTTAACATGGTAAGAGTCTGTTACTGGACTCCTGTTTAACATGGTAAGCGTCTCTGTTACTGGACTCCTGTTTAACATGGTAAGAGTCTGTTACTGGACTCCTGTTTAACATGGTAAGCGTCTCTGTTACTGGACTCCTGTTTAACATGGTAAGAGTCTCTGTTACTGGACTCCTGTTTAACATGGTAAGAGTCTCTGTTACTGGACTCCTGTTTAACATGGTAAGAGTCTCTGTTACTGGACTCCTGTTTAACATGGTAAGAGTCTCTGTTACTGGACTCCTGTTTAACATGGTAAGAGTCTCTGTTACTGGACTCCTGTTTAACATGGTAAGAGTCTCTGTTACTGGACTCCTGTTTAACATGGTAAGCGTCTCTGTTACTGGACTCCTGTTTAACATGGTAAGAGTCTGTTACTGGACTCCTGTTTAACATGGTAAGCATCTCTGTTACTGGACTCCTGTTTAACATGGTAAGCGTCTCTGTTACTGGACTCCTGTTTAACATGGTAAGAGTCTCTGTTTCTGGACTCCTGTTTAACATGGTAAGCATCTCTGTTACTGGACTCCTGTTTAACATGGTAAGAGTCTGTTACTGGACTCCTGTTTAACATGGTAAGCGTCTCTGTTACTGGACTCCTGTTTAACATGGTAAGAGTCTGTTACTGGATTCCTGTTTAACATGGTAAGCATCTCTGTTACTGGACTCCTGTTTAACATGGTAAGCGTCTCTGTTACTGGACTCCTGTTTAACATGGTAAGCGTCTCTGTTACTGGACTCCTGTTTAACATGGTAAGAGTCTCTGTTACTGGACTCCTGTTTAACATGGTAAGAGTCAGTTACTGGACTCCTGTTTAACATGGTAAGAGTCTCTGTTACTGGACTCCTGTTTAACATGGTAAGAGTCTGTTACTGGACTCCTGTTTAACATGGTAAGAGTCTCTGTTACTGGACTCCTGTTTAACATGGTAAGAGTCTCTGTTACTGGACTCCTGTTTAACATGGTAAGAGTCTCTGTTACTGGACTCCTGTTTAACATGGTAAGAGTCTCTGTTACTGGACTCCTGTTTAACATGGTAAGAGTCTCTGTTACTGGACTCCTGTTTAACATGGTAAGAGTCTCTGTTACTGGACTCCTGTTTAACATGGTAAGAGTCTGTTACTGGACTCCTGTTTAACATGGTAAGCGTCTCTGTTACTGGACTCCTGTTTAACATGGTAAGAGTCTCTCTTACTGGACTCCTGTTTAACATGGTAAGAGTCTCTCTTACTGGACTCCTGTTTAACATGGTAAGAGTCTCTCTTACTGGACTCCTGTTTAACATGGTAAGAGACTCTGTTACTGGACTCCTGTTTAACATGGTAAGCGTCTCTGTTACTGGACTCCTGTTTAACATGGTAAGAGTCTGTTACTGGACTCCTGTTTAACATGGTAAGCATCTCTGTTACTGGACTCCTGTTTAACATGGTAAGCGTCTCTGTTACTGGACTCCTGTTTAACATGGTAAGCGTCTCTGTTACTGGACTCCTGTTTAACATGGTAAGCGTCTCTGTTACTGGACTCCTGTTTAACATGGTAAGAGTCTCTGTTACTGGACTCCTGTTTAACATGGTAAGAGTCTCTGTTACTGGACTCCTGTTTAACATGGTAAGAGTCAGTTACTGGACTCCTGTTTAACATGGTAAGCGTCTCTGTTACTGGACTCCTGTTTAACATGGTAAGAGTCTGTTACTGGACTCCTGTTTAACATGGTAAGCGTCTCTGTTACTGGACTCCTGTTTAACATGGTAAGAGTCTCTGTTACTGGACTCCTGTTTAACATGGTAAGAGTCTCTGTTACTGGACTCCTGTTTAACATGGTAAGAGTCTCTGTTACTGGACTCCTGTTTAACATGGTAAGAGTCTCTGTTACTGGACTCCTGTTTAACATGGTAAGAGTTTCTGTTACTGGACTCCTGTTTAACATGGTAAGAGTCTCTCTTACTGGACTCCTGTTTAACATGGTAAGAGTCTCTCTTACTGGACTCCTGTTTAACATGGTAAGAGTCTCTCTTACTGGACTCCTGTTTAACATGGTAAGAGTCTCTCTTACTGGACTCCTGTTTAACATGGTAAGAGTCTCTGTTACTGGACTCCTGTTTAACATGGTAAGCATCTCTGTTACTGGACTCCTGTTTAACATGGTAAGCGTCTCTGTTACTGGACTCCTGTTTAACATGGTAAGAGTCTGTTACTGGACTCCTGTTTAACATGGTAAGCATCTCTGTTACTGGACTCCTGTTTAACATGGTAAGCGTCTCTGTTACTGGACTCCTGTTTAACATGGTAAGAGTCTCTGTTTCTGGACTCCTGTTTAACATGGTAAGCATCTCTGTTTCTGGACTCCTGTTTTACATGGTAAGAGTCTGTTACTGGACTCCTGTTTAACATGGTAAGCCTCTCTGTTACTGGACTCCTGTTTAACATGGTAAGAGTCTGTTACTGGACTCCTGTTTAACATGGTAAGCATCTCTGTTACTGGACTCCTGTTTAACATGGTAAGCGTCTCTGTTACTGGACTCCTGTTTAACATGGTAAGCGTCTCTGTTACTGGACTCCTGTTTAACATGGTAAGAGTCTCTGTTACTGGACTCCTGTTTAACATGGTAAGAGTCAGTTACTGGACTCCTGTTTAACATGGTAAGAGTCTCTGTTACTGGACTCCTGTTTAACATGGTAAGAGTCTGTTACTGGACTCCTGTTTAACATGGTAAGAGTCTCTGTTACTGGACTCCTGTTTAACATGGTAAGAGTCTCTGTTACTGGACTCCTGTTTAACATGGTAAGAGTCTCTGTTACTGGACTCCTGTTTAACATGGTAAGAGTCTCTGTTACTGGACTCCTGTTTAACATGGTAAGAGTCTCTGTTACTGGACTCCTGTTTAACATGGTAAGAGTCTCTGTTACTGGACTCCTGTTTAACATGGTAAGAGTCTGTTACTGGACTCCTGTTTAACATGGTAAGCGTCTCTGTTACTGGACTCCTGTTTAACATGGTAAGAGTCTCTGTTACTGGACTCCTGTTTAACATGGTAAGCGTCTCTGTTACTGGACTCCTGTTTAACATGGTAAGCGTCTCTGTTACTGGACTCCTGTTTAACATGGTAAGAGTCTCTGTTACTGGACTCCTGTTTAACATGGTAAGAGTCTCTGTTACTGGACTCCTGTTTAACATGGTAAGAGTCTCTGTTACTGGACTCCTGTTTAACATGGTAAGAGTCAGTTACTGGACTCCTGTTTAACATGGTAAGAGTCTCTGTTACTGGACTCCTGTTTAACATGGTAAGAGTCTCTGTTACTGGACTCCTGTTTAACATGGTAAGAGTCAGTTACTGGACTCCTGTTTAACATGGTAAGAGTCTCTGTTACTGGACTCCTGTTTAACATGGTAAGAGTCTCTGTTACTGGACTCCTGTTTAACATGGTAAGAGTCTCTGTTACTGGACTCCTGTTTAACATGGTAAGAGTCTCTGTTACTGGACTCCTGTTTAACATGGTAAGAGTCTCTGTTACTGGACTCCTGTTTAACATGGTAAGAGTCTCTGTTACTGGACTCCTGTTTAACATGGTAAGAGTCTCTGTTACTGGACTCCTGTTTAACATGGTAAGAGTCTCTGTTACTGGACTCCTGTTTAACATGGTAAGAGTCTCTGTTACTGGACTCCTGTTTAACATGGTAAGAGTGCTTCTATATTATTTTTTTCTTTGTTCAAGTTCAACTAGTTCATTGGTAGGTACTAAAATAAATACATACATTGGAAGGATTTGGTTAGAGATCTCACACAGTAGTATAAATACACACACAGTAGGAGGATCTGAATCACCATGAAGGCTATTTGATAGTCCCTTGTGGTGGTCTGGATGTAGCTGTAATATTAGAATAGAACGATTTGTTAAAACCAGGTTTAATTAGCCATTTAGTGTTATGTATGTTGTACTTCTGAACAGGTGTCCCTCTTATCAGGCCTTGTGTGTCATCTCATACTTTTCATATCATAGTATTTCTTCTCATATTATTTTGCATTGAGTATACTGCATATGAAGTATGTTCTGTCATGATGTTGACTGGTTAGTATACTGCACATGAAGTATGTTCTGTCATGATGTTGACTGGTTAGTATACTGCATATGAAGTATGTTCTGTCATGATGTTGACTGGTTAGTATACTGTACATGAAGTATGTTCTGTCATGATGTTGACTGGTTAGTATACTGCATATGAAGTATGTTCTGTCATGATGTTGACTGGTTAGTATACTGCATATGAAGTATGTTCTGTCATGATGTTGACTGGTTAGTATACTGCATATGAAGTATGTTCTGTCATGATGTTGACTGGTTAGTATACTGCATATGAAGTATGTTCTGTCATGATGTTGACTGGTTAGTATACTGCATATGAAGTATGTTCTGTCATGATGTTGACTGGTTAGTATACTGTACATGAAGTATGTTCTGTCATGATGTTGACTGGTTAGTATACTGCATATGAAGTATGTTCTGTCATGATGTTGACTGGTTAGTATACTGCACATGAAGTATGTTCTGTCATGATGTTGACTGGTTAGTATACTGCATATGAAGTATGTTCTGTCATGATGTTGACTGGTTAGTATACTGCATATGAAGTATGTTCTGTCATGATGTTGACTGGTTAGTATACTGCATATGAAGTATGTTCTGTCATGATGTTGACTGGTTAGTATACTGCATATGAAGTATGTTCTGTCATGATGTTGACATGAAGTATGTTCTGTCATGATGTTGTCATGATGTTGACTGGTTAGTATACTGACATATGAAGTATGTTCTGTCATGATGTTGACTGGTTAGTATACTGCATATGAAGTATGTTCTGTCATGATGTTGACTGGTTAGTATACTGTACATGAAGTATGTTCTGTCATGATGTTGACTGGTTAGTATACTGTACATGAAGTATGTTCTGTCATGATGTTGACTGGTTAGTATACTGCATATGAAGTATGTTCTGTCATGATGTTGACTGGTTAGTATACTGCATATGAAGTATGTTCTGTCATGATGTTGACTGGTTAGTATACTGCATATGAAGTATGTTCTGTCATGATGTTGACTGATGTTTGGTTAGTATACTGCATATGAAGTATGTTCTGTCATGATGTTGACTGGTTAGTATACTGTACATGAAGTATGTTCTGTCATGATGTTGACTGGTTAGTATACTGTACATGAAGTATGTTCTGTCATGATGTTGACTGGTTAGTATACTGTACATGAAGTATGTTCTGTCATCATGATGTTGACTGGTTAGTATACTGTACATGAAGTATGTTCTGTCATGATGTTGACTGGTTAGTATACTGTGCATGAAGTATGTTCTGTCATGATGTTGACTGGTTAGTATACTGTAGTATGTTCTGTCATGAAGTATGTTCTGTCATGATGTCATGATGTTGACTGGTTAGTATACTGTACATGAAGTATGTTCTGTCATGATTGATGTTGGTTAGTATACTGTACATGAAGTATGTTCTGTCATGATGTTGACTGGTTAGTATACTGTACATGAAGTATGTTCTGTCATGATGATGATGTTGACTGGTTAGTATACTGTACATGAAGTATGTTCTGTCATGATGTTGACTGGTTGATGTGCATGAAGTATGTTCTGTCATGATGTTGACTGGTTAGTATACTGTACATGAAGTATGTTCTGTCATGATGATGATGTTGACTGGTTAGTATACTGTACATGAAGTATGTTCTGTCATGATGATGATGACTGGTTAGTATACTGTACATGAAGTATGTTCTGTCATGATGATGATGTTGACTGGTTAGTATACTGTACATGAAGTATGTTCTGTCATGATGATGACTGGTTAGTATACTGTACATGAAGTATGTTCTGTCATGATGTTGACTGGTTAGTATACTGTACATGAAGTATGTTCTGTCATGATGATGATGATGACTGGTTAGTATACTGTACATGAAGTATGTTCTGTCATGATGATGATAATGATGCTTTTGTATCCTCTTCTTCATGTTGTTTCTCTGCAGGGTGCTGGATCTCTCCAACCTGGTAACCTGGTTACTTGGTACTCCAACCTGGTAACCTGGTGGTACTCCAACCTGGTAACCTGGTTACCTGGTACTCCAACCTGGTAATCATCCTGCTCATGACTACAGGTAAACTGGATGAGATTAAATATTATTTTAGTTGTATTTGTTTGTTTACCTGCTGAAAGGGAATTATCTGGATTTATGACGTTGTTGAGCATATAGTAGTGTACAGTCATACAGGGAAAATAGGGTGTGTACAGTTTCCAGTTGACAACGAAACCTTACAGTACTTCTCTTTTGGTGTTTTTTCTCTAACACTTGGAACTCTCTTAGAATAGATTTCAACACCACAAATGTACTTTTTACTTCTTGGAACTTCTCCTTTAGTTTGTCAGTAAAAACACATTCACCACAAAAGGTTGACCTCTCATAGTATATAGAGTGTGACCATCTTCAGTATCAATTCATTAATGATGGAATTACGATTCAGCATCCTGATGTGTGACCTATGTTTCAGGGTGTCTGGGTCAGGACAACGGGAGTGTGACTTACACCCCCAGGAGAGTCTGCTCCTTAGAGGGCTCTTCTGTGACCATGCCCTGCTCTTACACATTTCCCAAGGGTCACAAAGTCACAACAGCTTTCTGGTTCAAAGGTCAAGTGCCTGGTGCTGAGTCTCTGGATCTGAATTTGAACCCTGAGTACAAAGGCCGTGTGGAGTATCTAGGGGACAGTAACCAACTCTGTACACTGAGAATCACAGACCTGAGAGAGAGCGATTCAGGAACCTACAGCTTCCTGTTTGGGACTGACGTCAATCCTGGGGGGTGGATGGGGAATCCAGGAGTCAGGTTAAATGTCACAGGTAAGAGGCCACGGCATGAATTCATCCACATGAATATGGATCAAATCGTTGTCCGTCAATGTTCAACTCAGCTATTTTTGGACGAGTTGCATATGCACAAAGTCTTCACAAAGGCAGAAAAAAAGCCTGTACATAGAAAAGGAAGGGAAGAGCTGCTAAGGTACACAGTAGTAGATGTTGGTAGACTGAAGGTGCTCTTTGGTAAAAGGGGTAAATTGGTCATCAAAAAGAAAGGAGGACCAAGGCACTCTTCATATAAAACAAAGTTTAAAAACTCCAACGCGTCTCGGCTGCCTGGACTTCGTCAGGGAAATAAATGATAATACAATGTCCTCTTTTGAACAGCTTATTTTTTGGGGGAAAAAGCTGTTCAAAAGAGGACATTATATTATAACTTCTTTGTCCCCCCTGACGATGGCCACGAAGCCGAAACGCTTAAGAGTTTTCATTGAACATGCTATACTAATAAAGGCATGTTAATTAATTATATAAAGAGTGACTCGGTCCTCTATTCTTTTTGAAAAGCATCTTTTAGAAGGACAATCATCTCCGCTGTCCATCATCCCTCAGCGGATTACTCACATTGAAAAAAACATTGGCTTCATCTGTAATTTTAAGAAACAATAAAATAGGAGAATCTTGTAGAAGTTTTGGGAGGAGAATGTTTTATTCTTTATGTTACTGTCTGTTATTTTACTGGGTTTGACTTGATCTAATAAAGATATTTTGTTTGAAATCAAATCAAAACTCAAATTAAAATGACCCCCACTCTACCCAGGGCTCCATGTTGATTTGACCCCTGACCTAGCTTTGGACGGCGAGTGGGCAGACCTTACCTGTGGCTCCTGCTTCTTGAGTGAAAATCCCACCTACACCTGGTACAGGGACAAACAGCCTTTGAACTACACCAACAAGGTCAGGGTTATGGCCAACTACCTGGAACTAGACCCGGTAAGCAGGGAAGATGCAGGCAGCTACTCCTGTGCGGTGAGCAGCAGAGAGGATTCCCTGGTCCGGCAGTGGTCCTTGTAGTGGGATGTAAGTAGTGTGTAGAGAGGATATTAGAAATGTATGAATTTCATCTGTTTATGTCACTAGAAAATCATCTATTGGTTCTGAGAGTCAGCAACCCCAATATGGCTTTGTTTACTGACCTACATCTTAGCAGTAGCTTGAAAAACAACACAGGGGTATACTACAGCTAACTTTGATAAACAACACAGGGGTATACTACAGCTAACTTTGATAAACAACACAGGGGTATACTACAGCTAACTTTGATAAACAACACAGGGGTATACTACAGCTAACTTTGATAAACAACACAGGGGTATACTACAGCTAACTTTGATTTGATAAACAACTTTGATAAACAACACAGGGGTATACTACAGCTAACTTTGATAAACAACACAGGGGTATACTACAGCTAACTTTGATAAACAACACAGGGTATACTACAGCTAACTTTGATAAACAACACAGGGGTATACTACAGCTAACTTTGATAAACAACACAGGGGTATACTACAGCTAACTTTGATAAACAACACAGGGGTATACTACAGCTAACTTTGATAAACAACACAGGGGTATACTACAGCTAACTTTGATAAACAACACAGGGGTATACTACAGCTAACTTTGATAAACAACACAGGGGTATACTACAGCTAACTTTGATAAACAACACAGGGGTATACTACAGCTAACTTTGATAAACAACACAGGGGTATACTACAGCTAACTTTGATAAACAACTGGAAATAGCCATTGATTTTCTGATTCATTAAGAAAGCTCAACTTCAATGTGTGTTTTTGGTTGTTCAGTCAATTAGACCATGTCATTTTAAGCTTGTTTTCTACGAATAAAACATTATTTTAGAATATTTAACTCATCGACCCTTGCTTCGTAGTAACCCCCTCTGGAGTGGAAGGACCCCAGTCAGCATGTGCTAAATAACATGCCATGAACAGCTCAATGTCACCACAACATGAGCTGTGGGTGTTAATCTAGATGTCTCAAACTGTCTTAATTTTCTCCTCCAGACTTCCCAAAGAACACCTCAGTGTCAGTCACAGTCAGTCCCTCTGGTGAAATAGTGGAGGGCAGATCAGTGACTCTGACCTGCAGCAGGGATGCCAAGTCCCCAGTGGACAAATACACCTGGTACAAGAAGAATGAAGAACGGACGGGGTTCTCAGAAAAAGGATCAGGGCAGAGTTACATCATCCTTAAAATGAGCAATGAGGACAGTGGGCAGTACTTCTGTAAGGCTGAGAATCAATACGGACCACTTGACTCTGCAACTGTGCATCTCAGTATAGCAGGTAAGACATCCATTTAATTAAGGCAGAATAGACCGGCCATACTGTAGGTCGGGCAAATGTCAGATGGGCTGGTTTATATTTCTCCTATTGGGCCGTTCTACATGATAATTATTGTCAGATATTCTGGTTTATATTTGGCCTAGTGGGCCGGTCTCAACTAGTCAACTTCTGTAGGTGGTCACCTTCACCAGGGTTGTAGGTTAAATGTTCTGATGTGAGTAGATGTGTCTTTCTCTGGTAATTCATCCTCTCCCAGGTAAACCAGTGTTTCCCTGGGCTCCCGTTGTGGGGGTGGTGGCTGTGTTGGCAGCTGGAGCTCTGCTCGTCATCCTCTATGGCACACTGAAGAAGAGGTGAGTCCATTAAGATACCAGGGTTGGGGTCAATTCCACTTAAATTCCAGTCAATTCAGAAAGTAAACCAAATTCCAATTTCAAATGTTCCTAATTGAAAAGTATTGAAATTTCAGTTTACTTCTTGAAATGACTGGAATGGAATTGATCCCAACCCTGCCATTAGGATACCTATGTTTTAAAGACATAGCATGTCATTGAACAGCTTATTGTGCTTCTAAGAGGCAAAGTATTTAGAATCCAGTCAGGAAATTATGGCATATAAAACAATAAGTGAGTCTTTACTCTACAGCGTTATGGTCTGTTGTCCTGAGACTACTACATGACCTTTACTCTACAGTGTTATGGTCTGTTGTCCTGAGACTACTACATGACCTTTATGGTCTCTCCTGAGACAGTGTTATGGTCTGTTGTCCTCCTACATGACCTTTACTCTACAGTGTTATGGTCTGTTGTCCTGAGACTACTACATGACCTTTACTCTACAGTGTTATGGTCTGTTGTCCTGAGACGACTGCCTGAACTCTACTCTACAGTGTTATGGTCTGTTGTCCTGAGACTACTACATGACCTTTACTCTACAGCGTTATGGTCTGTTGTCCTGAGACTACTACATGACCTTTACTCTACAGTGTTATGGTCTGTTGTCCTGAGACTACTACATGCCTTTGCAGTGTTATGGTCTGTTGTCCTGGCCTGACTCTACAGTGTTATGGTCTGTTGTCCTGAGACTACTACATCATCTGTTCACTCTGGGACTCCCATGTCATCTGTCACTCTCTCCAGGAAAACCCCAAGAGGAATGAACTTTATAGGGGAGGCACAGATGGCACCTTGTGGTAAACCGACACACACGGCACAGTCTGATGACACGTACATGACTCTGAATAAAAGGACAATGTCTCCTGAGTATGACACTCTGGCTGTAAGTTTCTCCCTTGAAAAGAACTTTGATGATTTACGGGTTAGTCACAATAATATTTCCTTTCTCCCAAAGTGTGCACATGTTCCCTAAGTTTAAAGTGACATCTGGTTCTCTCTCTCCTTTCAGAATGTCAGACACGCTGTTGGCTGAAGACCCTATGCCTGCGACCTCAACAGAAATAGGGTTAGAAGTGAACACCATATAACCGTTTGAAAATGATTAAAAAAGGGTATAATTTTTAAATGATCAAATTTAGAGTTGTATATTTGTTTTTCTATTAGGTACGCCTAAAGGTTTTTAGGCAAAATAACCCATTCAAAACGGAAAGCTAATTGAACGTGGGAATATGCCAGGGCTATTTGTATAAATAGAACAAAAACGAACTAAACGTTTAAGAGATCTGAATTGTAGTTTATAAATATTTTGCTACAATGAGTTATCTACCCAACTCGTTCCTTTCTTTTAGCATGTGCACGTAGTAATTACACCATCATACTTTAAGGCATTAAGTCATTTGTATTTCATTCTAAGTCAGCACTCTCTTGCTCTTGGTCCTCATTTTTGTAAATCACCTTTCTTTAGCACCTGTGCGTTTGATCAGTTTCTTTATGAAAATATTTAGTGAACTCCGTGACAGTTGCTAAAGCAAAGGGCTATAGCAGCACACAAGTAGACTACAAATACATGTTGGGCCCAGCATGTACTGGACGCTACTTTGAGCGTTATTGAAGCGGGCGAGAAGGCAGACGCTACAGGTTTCGGGAATCTCGCTCCTTGCTCCGCTCAGATACTACGTTCTAGAGAAGCAGAACCATTGTGCCACTAGAGGGCGGTCTCCCTCCATTTGATCCTGCTTACTGATACATTTTATTTAACCAGGAAGGGCTCATTGAGATTTGAAATATATTTTTCAAGATCGGCAGCACCAAGTCATTACACAATTACAGACAGACAACATGCAAAACTTCAAGTCATCTAGTAAAAACCAAAGAATCCACAAGAGTATAACAAAATCATAAAACAGCAAATTAAAAACAATGATTCCCCGACCTGTCATTCAAAATGCTTCATCAGCGATTTAAAATCACCAATGGGACAAGTTTAAAAGTCTTTTGTAAGGCGTTCCAAGACGATTGCGCAGAGGACATAAAAGCCCTTTTACCAAATTCAGTTCGGACATTTGGAACAGTTAGCAGGATAAAGTCCTGCGAACAAAGAGACGACCCACTACATTTCCGAACAATAAAAATGCCCAAATAAAATGGTAGTAAACCCAAAACGGCTTTGTAAATAAAAGTATACCAGTGACTGAGCCTACGAGTGACTAGAGAAGGCCAGCCAACCCTGGTATATAAAGTACAGTGGTGCGTAAGGGTTTTGAAGTTTAAAATGCATCTCAAAGCACCATGGTAAAGGGTGTCAATCAATCTCAAACATGGAGCAGAAGCATTCATATAAAAACCACCCCCATAGTCTAGTAAAGGCAGACATGTAGCTGATACTAGCTGATTGACAGAAAGGAGGGCCCAAAAGTGGCTTTCTATTCAATTGGTTTCCACCAAAAACAAAGACACACAAGTCCAAATAGCCAAAAGCCACTTTAATTATGAAACAACCTTAAAGTGACTAGACCAGGTGTGTGAAGGAGTGGTACAACTCAGTAACTGGCAGTATGCTGTCTAGTCTCTCAAAGTGGAATGTATTCAAGCAGTGTTGCTCAACTCCGTCACAGGTCCCCCTAGGGCAGGGGGTACTCAACTCTTACCCTACGAGGTCCAGAGCCTGCTGGATTCCTGTTCTACATGAATTAGTTGCACCCACCTGGTGTCCCAGGTCTAAATCAGTCCCTGATTAGAGGGCAACAATGAACAACTGCAGTAGAACCGGCTTCGAGGTCCAGAGCTGAGTTTGAGGACCCTAAGAGTTGCACAATTGTTTACTTTAGTCCAGCGCTACAGTAACACAACTGCTGCAATGATCAACAAGCTCTTGAGAAGTTGCGTCAAGTGTGTTAGTGCTGGGCTATAACAAATATGTGCAACAGGGGGAAGAGGGCATGAGAGACTACACTCCCAGAGAGTTGAGCAACACCATTAGAACATTGGTACTGTTGCACCGGCCTGGGCAATGTAACACTACCATAGACACCTATAGGTTACACTCAGTAACTACTGCATCTTTAGGGGGATTCTTCCTCTGCTCATCCTGCTGGCAACACCAGGGTCATTGTGGGTTCACCTCAGCCCACATATTACATCAGTCATTTGGGATGAGACTAGAAAGTGTCCAATGACCACATTTAGCATAATTCCAACCAATAAAACAGCATGTTTTCACTCAAAGTGTTGGTCTGACACCTTTCAGTGTGTAAATACCTGTTTTTGTCCCCCGATGCTCTTGTCTAACACTTCAGATACCTGTGGACTGAAATAATTAACATGTTGCAGATTGAAATGCATGGTATAGAATGAACGCTGTTTCGATCTCCACAGAAGAGAATCACGTTTTCTCTGATACCTTCTATTTCAACCTCTTGGGGAAAAGTCCCTGGCTTCAGCTATGAAGAATGTAAAGCTAGAGATATTAGCAAATTACACATTACTCATTTGCAAAGGCCGATTGAGTTTTGAGATCATTCAGCTCAAATTCTTGACCACTAAACCACCATGCCACTTAGCATGAAACTATTGGGCATGCACTAAGGAGTATGCTAGCATGGACATTGGAACACATCCAGAATTTGTATCTGAAATAATACCACACGACGGACATCAAAATGGAATCTGGCGATCAGAAGTCACAATAGACATGTTCATGTGCACAACTTTAACTTTAATGGACCTCAAGCTAGGACACTGACCTGAACAGCTAGCCTAAATAATTGGACATGATCCTATAGAAATGGCAACAGTATAAGGCAGTGTTCACACAGGCAGTCTTTTGACCAATCAGATCAGCTCTTTTGCCAATAATTGGGAAAAATCCCAATTGAGCTGCCCATGTAAACGCTGCCTAATAACACAATAGTGAGTTGTGGCCTTCGACTCTGATTGGATTATTTTTAATACAGAAAGTGAGAGTGAGGCTAGTGAGGACCAAAATACCTTCTCTATTACAACCCTGCTGAATCGTTTAAAAAAACAATAACAGAGATAGCCACTTGTGTAAATACTGAAGAGAAAACTACCTTGGAATGGAAGAAAAGCTAGCCTACACTGGCTTCTTGCAATGCAGAACACGTTGGCAAAGACCAAAAATCCATTTTTCCCCCTTAGGGTGAAAAAATAAACAAGATGATCATTTGGAATGTGTAGCTATGAGACTTACACCATTAATTAACCAATTAATTACTCCTCAGATATTTACCACTAGGGGCAGTAAAGTGACGTTCATATTTAAACCAACCGAAGATGGCAGCTTTAAACCCAGTCTATAAATCCCCTCTTCAACGCTACAACTTCTAGTTTCTTGTTACAATTGTCAGAAAACAACGTGGATAAACTGAAGTCACAATTCTAATGGAGCAGCCAATGAGAAGCAACAGGAAGTGAAGTTTCCGTTACTACGGTAACGACACTAATGACAGAAAGTGGAACTTGATGCGTTCACCATTCCAGATCCCTTGTCAATACAAGAGGTAACGTCTCCCATGTGGTAAAGGGACTGCAGTGTGTGGGGGGGTTATGGGCTATGTGCAGTGTGTGTGTGGTGTTATAGAATGGTGCAACGTCTCTGAGTGCTTTTCTTGCTCTTCTTGTTGCTGCGGTTGGTTTCCTTATACCTCCTGATCTCTCTGACTAGAGAGTAGAACGCCTCCTCCACGCCCTGAAACAAAGACGCAAAAAGGAGAAACTTTACACTCCAATGAAGCGTGATGGAATGCAGCTTGGTCGCCTTCAGTAGACTCAAAAACAGAGCAAACCAGTAGAATAGAAGAGTGAGACCTGAATGTATCCAACATCAAAGTTATCCCATTTGTGTCCTCAAATAGTGACGTGACGGCTGTGTATAAATGTGTTATGTTACCCAGAATACCTTTAGTGAGTCTGTTGAGTTGAAATGATACACACAACAGTTAAGACACAGGAGTCTGTCAGGACAACACATCTCCTCTGACCCTCCCTGTTTAGGACCAAAACACTCCTTAACAGCTTCTACCCCCAAGCCATAAAACTGCTGAACAATTAATCAAATGGCCACAGGACTACCTACATGTACAAATGACCTCTAACCTGTACACCCGCACACTGACTCGGTACCCCCTTTATATAGCCTCGTTATTGTTATGTTATAGTGTTACTTTGTTTACATTTTTTAAACTTGAGTTTATTTGGTAAATATTTTCTTAACTTTTCTTGAACTGGACTGTTGGTTAAAGGCTTGTAAAGTAAGCATTTCACGGTAAGGTCTACACTTGTATTCGGCACATGTGACAAATAAAGTTTGTTTAGATTTGTCCAGTTTGAGGCCTAACAGGCCTGCTACAATGGATGCATCATCTCTGCAGAGTGTGAGAAGTAGGAGAGCGAGGCGCTGCTCAGCGTCTGGTTCTATTTCAACATTCCCGCCTGTGAACACATGATGAAGTGGATCACGTGCTGCTAAAAGTTCTGCTTCCAGTGTAGCTGGTCCATTCCAACTGTTCCCCCGTGTCACTCCCCTGGCTGGAAAACCCACCTGTCTGGTTTTGGCAGAGGTCTCCACGAAGGGCACACCATAGCCGCGGGCCAGCTCCTGAGCCTGCCTGCTCTCCACGCTCCGACTCCCCAGGTCACTCTTGTTCCCCACCAGCACCATAGGCACACTGTCACTGTCCTTCACCCTGTTGATCTGTTCTCTGAGGACAAAAAAAGGAGTGAGAAGTGGAAAGGAAGAATAGGACCAAGAGGTAGAGTCATGTGCCAAACAAATGGACATGACAAAAAACATAAATATAAATCAAATCACATTGCATTTGTCACATACACATGGTTAGCAGATGTTAATGTGAGTGTAGTGAAATGCTTGTGCTTCTAGTTCCGACAATGCAGGAATAACCAACAAGTAAAACTAACAATTCCAAAACTACTGTCTTATACACAGTGTAAGGGGATAAAGAATATGTACATAAAGATATATGAATGAGTGATGGTACAGAGCAGCATAGGCAAGATACAGTAGATGGTATTGAGTACAGTATATACATATGAGATGAGTATGTAAACAAAGTGGCATAGTTAAAGTGGCTAGTGATACATGTATTACATAAGGATGCAGTAGATGATATAGAGTACAGTATATACGTATGCATATGAGATGAATAATGTAGGGTATGTAACATTATATTAGGTAGCATTGTTTAAAGTGGCTAGTGATATATTTACATCATTTCCCATCAATTCCCATTATTAAAGTGGCTGGAGTTGAGTCAGTGTCAATGACAGTGTGTTGGCAGCAGCCACTCAGTGTTCGTGGTGGCTGTTTAACAGTCTGATGGCCTTGAGATGGCCTTCCGTCTCTCGGTCCCTGCTTTGATGCACCTGTACTGACCTCGCCTTCTGGATGATAGCGGGGTGAACAGGCAGTGGCTCGGGTGGTTGATGTCCTTGATGATCTTTATGGCCTTCCTGTAACATCGGGTGGTGTAGGTGTCCTGGAGGGCAGGTAGTTTGCCCCCAGTGATGAGTTGTGCAGACCTCACTACCCTCTGGAGAGCCTTACGGTTGTGGGCGGAGCAGTTGCCGTACCAGGCGGTGATACAGCCCGCCAGGATGCTCTCGATTGTGCATCTGTAGAAGTTTGTGAGTGCTTTTGGTGACAAGCCGAATTTCTTCAGCCTCCAGAGGTTGAAGAGGCGCTGCTGCGCCTTCTTCACGATGCTGTCTGTGTGAGTGGACCAATTCAGTTGTCTGTGATGTGTACGCCGAGGAACTTAAAACTTACTACCCTCTCCACTACTGTTCCATCGATGTGGATAGGGGGGTGTTCCCTCTGCTGTTTCCTGAAGTCCACAATCATCTCCTTAGTTTAGTTGACGTTGAGTGTGAGGTTATTTTCCTGACACTCCGAGGGCCCTCCCCTCCTCCCTGTAGGCAGTCTGGTCGTTGTTGGTAATCAAGCCCACCACCCTTCCAACTCCAAAGCCTCGTCTCCATTGTCAGTGGCAACGCAGTTCCTCCATGTCCGCCCGGCCGGACGGGAACTCACATGGTTCAAATGATCACGTTGACTTCATGGACCGTCGGTCCTTGCATTCATAGAGCCATCTATACATTTAAGTGGCTACAGATATCCAGTCCCATCCCTCAGCTTTAACCTTGTATGTAGGGGGCAGTATTTTAGTTTTTGGCAAAAAAACGTACCCATTTGAAACTGCCTATTTCTCAGCCCCAGAACCTAGAATAAGATTAGGATAGAAAATACTAAAGTTTCCAAAACTGTAAAAATATTGTCTGAGTACAACAGAACTGATATTGCAGGCGAAAGCCTGAGGAAAATCCAATCAGGAAGTGCCTCTTATTTTGAAACCTCTCCATTCCTATGCATGCCTATCCTCTGTTCCTATGCATGCCTATCCTCCATTTAAAGGGATATCAACCATATTCCCTTTTCTACGGCTTCCCTAAGGTGTCAGTCTTTAGACAGTTTCAGGCTTTTATTTTGAAAGATGAGCGTGAAGGATCACATTGCGTAAGTGGATAGGTGGGGGCTCTGAGTGAGTTTTGAGCAACTGAGTAAAGCCGCCATTGTTCCTCCCGCTGTTATTGAAAAACCTACACACATATATTTTTAAAACAACATGAGGATTGATTATAAAAAACATTTGACATGTTTCTGTGGACATTATGGATATTATTTGGAATATACATCTGCGTTGTCGTGACCGCACTTTCCTGTATTTTGGGTATAAAAATAATCTTTATGGAACAAAAGGAACATTTGTTGTGTAACTGGGAGTCTCGTGTGAAAACATCTGAAGATCAAAGGTAAATGATTCATTTGATTGCTTTTCTGATTTTCGCGACCTAGCTACTTAATGCTTAGTGTACATAATGTTATGGACAAACTTACACAAACGCTTGGATTGCTTTCGCTGTAAAGCATCATTTCAAAATATGAGACGACAGGTGGATTAACAAAAGGCTAAACTGTGTTTTCCTATATTGAAATTGTGATTTCATGAATATGAATATTTTTTTAGTAATATTATTTGACTGTGGCGCTATGCTATTCAGCGGTTGCTGATGACAATTATCCCGCTACCGGGATGGGTAGCGTCAACAAGTTAAAGCAAACCAAGTAGTGGCAACGCCGTTTAGCTGTTGTTCCACATTTAGAGTTGGGCCTTAATTGGGGCGTGATGCCTAACGGAGTCTGACAACAGGGAAAAGAATGCATTCTAACGGAACATGATAATGACTCCAAAGCGTTGTATTCAGTAGTCGCGGACCGTAGCAAAACCTTTGGTCTGTTGCGGAACATTTTGCAACAGAAATAGTTTACTCCAAACGGAAACCATTTTACAATGGAAACTAGAGTTTATATTGGACAAATTCAAGTAGGTCCCTCCCAGTTTCCTTCTGTTTGCTTCCTAGTGTAAACGGTTTCCGTTGCAAAACTTTTCACAAACAGGCCAAACGTTCCACTACGGTCTGCGAATAATGAATACACTCCAGGTGTCGGACAGCAGTCTGTCACAGTGACAGACAGTCAGTACCTGTACAGGTGAACGTCCTCAAAGGACTTGATGTTGTTGATGGCGAACACACAAAGGAAGCCTTCCCCTGTCCTCATGTACTGGTCCCTCATGGCGCTGTACTCCTCCTGACCTGCTGTGTCCAGGATGTCCAGCAGACACGTCTCTCCGTCAATCACCACCTGCTTCCTGTACGAGTCCTAGATTGAACATAAAGCTTAAGTACAGGATTCTAATATCCTAGAACTCTTAGCATAAATGAGACACCGCTGGGAATCTGTTTATTTTCAGAAGCTTCCACATGGAATTATTAAGTTTTGCTAACCTGGGTATATTCAACCTAGTACAAGTCCTAAAATAGGGGTGTGTTCATTAGGCACCAAATGGAAGGAAACAAGCAGAAACAGGAAGGGACTACCTGGACTTGTCCAATGAGAAAATTTTTATTTTTGTTTTCCATTGCAAAACGGTGTATTTTTCTGTTGCTCTAATGCAGTGGGTCCCAACTCCTGTCCTGGAGAAACACACAGCAGAACACATTTTTGTAGCCCCGGACAAACAGACCTGATTCAACTCATTGAGGGCCTGATGACTAGTTAGAATCAGGTGTGCTTCTCCGGGGCTACAATAAAAATGTGTACTGTTGGGGTACTCGAGGACTGGATTTGGGAACCGCTGCCCAAATGAACATTATCCAGAGACAAATCAAATCAAATTTCTAATAGACTCCTACCACCTACCCATAGGTACTGGTGTGAATCTGAATGGATTGGAAAGCATGATGGTAACAATGTTTGGAAAGTAATAATCCCTCCCCTTTGCCACCCTCAGTTTACAGAACCACTCTGTAAATCGTTCTAACCGTTTAGCTAGCGGCAACACTTATCCTAATGATCAGGAGACTGTGGATAGATATTATAGAATCTACATAGACTCCATATAGTGGGTTGCTACGTTTGAAGCAGACAATTTCAATTGAATTAACTTACTATTAAATGGCAACGCCACAACTTTCTAACCTCCTATTCATTATTTCCATCACCAAACCAGTGTCTATATATGTGAAAACGGCTCATTTCTACATTTTTTAATTTTTTAAAAAATGACATCAAGTAAAGAAAAACAAAAAATGATTTTCCAACACTGCCATTCGCGTTGATGGGGGGAGCAAAAAATAGCATCCCTTTGGCTAGAAACTTGTTGCAGTTTTTGAAAATCACAGTTTCTCTTACTTTTAATCCTACCCTGTGATGTCACAGAAGCATTTTAGAGGAACCCTTCTTATACTTTTTAACTACAGATCAAAACAACGTGCCATTTTCATATATGCAGACACTGGTTTGGTGCTGGAGATATAAGGGAAAAGTGGTGGAGTGGCCCTTTAATAAGAGTCACACAGAGACAAACACCTGCAACTCACCTCGATGGTGGGGTCATATTCATCCACAAAGTGATTCTGGATGAGCTGGATAGTTAAGGCACTCTTCCCAACACCTCCAGCACCCACCACAACAAGCTTATACTCAGTCATGCCTAGAGAGAGCGGGAGAAAGAGAAACACGTGTTTCCATTAAAGCACATAGAATTGTGTGTTATAGATCTGTCCTTCTCATTGAAAGCAAGTCTACGTGGTAGATCTGTTCTATGTAAGCTATTACTATGCTTCCCGTTCTTATGTTATGTTTTGTTTCTGCTTCTTTCGGTTTCTTACACCAGCTTCAAAACAACTGAAAATACAATATTTTTTGTAATAGAAAATACAATATTTTTGTTTATGGAAAATCTATTTCACAGCGGTTTAGATGGTACAATGGTTCTCTACACAATGACGGCTTGTTTTGTCACATTAACTGAAATTAGGCTATTTAGAATTTTACCAACCACAAAATGGCGGAGCGATTCCTGCATATTGCATCTTTAATAGCACACATGGATCAGATCTACCACTTAGACTAAATGAGAATGACAGACCTATAACTCCCATTTCTATATATATTGTTGGGTCACCCAAAAAGTTACATATTGTAGCTTTAAATGCTGAATCCATGAACAATTATTAAATTGGTTGATTTAAGTACTAGTTGTTTTCTTACTTGTAAATAAGTTCTGAAATGTCTGTGTGTGTAATTGTGTGTGTGCATGTCAGATTTACACCTGACAGTATGGTTCATTGTAGAGACCTTAACCCAATGACCTCAAAGAGACTTGGACCTCCTCCCGTAATGATTCATGTGTTGGTCTTTACAGTAGCTGGACCCAGATTCGAGTCCTGGTCGGTGCTACCCCCTCGAAATTGGCTACACTGGTGTCAGATGTGGGATGGCATCCTTGAGGCCATCTGAGAGGGGTGTACACCTGAGGAACTTGTTATAGAGAAGCGTGGGTCACACTCTCCTGAAGGAAGGGGGTAATGTAGGGACCTTAACAAGACATTCTGACCTCTTGGCATAATGGTTAAGGTGTTGACTTGACAGTCTCTAGATCAAAGTTTGTGTCCCAGTCAGGGCTAGTCCCCGAATTCATAACAATATTATACATTAACTCATTTCTGAAACAAACGAGTCCTATATTTTAGGCAAATTATATACTTTCTGTTCAAGTGTGATGAGGTGTTCGTCTTTCTGTCCAATTAGGTACATTCTAGACAATATTTCTATACACTTGGGGACCCTTTTGAGTGAAGAGCAGCCCCCAAAGGAAAACGCTCTGTATACTATTTCAATTGAAAACAATGCATTAGTAAGACAAATGCACGAGGAAACCTGTGGTGTCTACAGTACAGCCAACAACAAGTTCACATAATATGCTTTTTTCAGTGATTTGGAATAGCCCACGTCCCGGAGAATTGTCTGATCATTGCAGGATATCAATCTTTATTCGCGGTCATTACAAAAACATGCTGGTATCTATTAGCAAAGAGGCCGGCTCTAATTTGACCCAGATTTGTATGGGAGCTAACGTTAGCTAGCATAGCATAACTAACAGACTGCGGTAGATGACACACTAGGCAGAATACAATCACTGCATTTCTGCGATAATAATGTAGGCCTATTGCATGAGGAAAATGACAAAAATCAGAGCGCTTACCTTAATTTGGTTGGTCGTTTTTCACCAAACAAAAATGCAGCGTTTGAATGACAAAATGAGATTAGTGCTACATAGCCTGAAACAATTTCCTGATTGAAGCCAGCTAAGAACAAATATATGATTTTAGAAACTGCAATCTTTGCAGCAATTGAGCCACAAATATGTCAAATTACTGTTGGCAATGAACGGGAAATATAGGCTGAATATAACCCGAATTAATTTATAGGTAAGAATTAGTAGTAGGGGAGTAAATCTCTCTAGACTCCATTGTGGTTGAAAAGGGGTAAGGTTTTCACGGCAAACGCAATCAATGGTATTGATTTAACAGCCAATACCATTGTGGTGAAGTAGACAGACAGTAGAGTAACCTAACCAGAATGGGGCTTTCGTTCTACTTCCGGTTATACACGCCTTCAAAATCAGAAACTGACCAATCAGAAACCGACTGAAAGCCTCATTGGTCGTGTCCGAAAAAAATCAATCGCATGCTCTCAACGCCTTGATATAGTCCCGCCTTTGTACGAAGATTAACCAATCAAAGACATTGCTGCAGTGAGGTTTGGAAAGAGCGCACTCGAGTCTGATTGGCGCGATTATTTGGGTTGTTGAGTGTGCGGAGATAATTTGACCACTAGATGGAATCACTGTACTAGCGGCTAACCAACCGAAAGGCTGTAAAAAGAGCTAACCGCTCCCGACCAAAATATACAATATTTAGATGTCTGTGAAAAACAGACTCACAGTCAAGATGGCTTTGTTCATTGCACGCGATTGAGACGTTTCAAGCACAAGGTTGATGGCCCAATTTTATGGGGTTTCCTTAAAAAACGATATTCAAACTGACAAATTGGTTGAGGATAATATTGGGAAATAAAACTTAAAACTTAATGGAATACCTTAATCTCTATTGGGTTTGCTGTAAGTATCGAACTGCATTAGTTAAAGAGAGGATTGGTGCTGTAAAGGTCAGTAGTGGAACCCTGACAGTGATGGATCAAACTGTGTTACAGCTCACTAAGGATTTAGGGAAGACACACACACACACACACACACACACACACACACACGCACGCACGCACGCACACACACACGCACGCACGCACGCACGCACGCACGCACACACGCACACACACACACACACACACACACACACACACACACACACACACACACACACCAGTCTCTCCCCCTCACCTCCCTGCCATAACCTAGGCTATAGCCAATCCCCTGCATCCTGCCCCATTTTTCTCTCTCTCTCTCCTACTGAGTGCATCTGCTCTTCTCACTAATCTTTGCCTAAAATCACAGAGATAATCCAGCATCCATCTGTCATGGAGAGAGAGAGAGAGAGAGAGAGAGAGAGAGAGAGAGAGAGAGAGAGAGAGAGAGAGAGAGAGAGAGAGAGAGAGGGAGGGAGAGAGAGAGAGAGAGAGAGAGAGGCAGAGAGGGAGAGAGAGAGAGAGATGGAGAGAGAGAGAGAGGGAACATTGGGAATATGAATGTGAATATTACGTAAAAAGTTACAAATTCCTCGTGCTCTTACAATACCAATCGCTGTATTTACTAAAATGTACCAGTGCTATATGACTACTGTAACCAATATGCTATTGTAAACTTAGAAAGTGACTAATAACGATGAGACCATTTTATATATATGTATATATGCTATATAACTAATAACGATGAGACCATTTTATATACATGTATATATGCTATATAACTAATAACGATGAGACCATTTTATATACATGTATATATGCTATATGACTAATAACAATGACACCATTTTATATACATGTATATATGCTATATGACTAATAACGATGACACCATTTTATATACATGTATATATGCTATATGACTAATAACGATGAGACCATTTTATATACATGTATATATGCTATATGACTAATAACGATGACACCATTTTATATACACCTTTTATTTTACACATATACATATTTCATACATGTCATATTTGTTGTGTGTTTTCGTATGTATATGTCTGTATGTGTTTTCGTATGTATATGTCTGTATGTGTTTTTGTATGTATATGTCTGTATGTGTTTTTGTATGTATATGTCTGTATGTGTTTTTGTTTATATGTCTGTATGTGTTTTCGTATGTATATGTCTGTATGTGTTTTTACATGTTGTTTCCCCACAGGTACGTTTCAACAAGACGGAGGAGAACATGGAAACAGGAAAGTCAGAATCCAAGAGACAAAAGAAATCAACAGAAAAACAACAACAACACAACTGTAGTAACAAGTCCAGGATTGGTTGCTCAAATGTTCTGTTCAGGACACGTGAAGCATACAGTCCCCCTTAGCCTCGCACACATACACTGTATAGTATGACAGAACACACACACCTGAAGATACAATTCATATTGCTAAAGACCAGTACTAGACACACATTGCACGCCGTGGTGCAATGGCAACCGCACATGTTTTCCATCACTGCACAAAAGGGTAACACACAATTCACCAACAGTCAGTCATTCACTAACAGTCAGTCATTCACTAACAGTCAGTCATTCACCAACAGTCAGTCATTCACTAACAGTCAGTCATTCACTAACAGTCAGTCATTCACCAACAGTCAGTCATTCACTAACAGTCAGTCATTCACTAACAGTCAGTCATTCACTAACAGTCAGTCATTCACTAACAGTCAGTCATTCACCAACAGTCAGTCATCACCAACAGTCAGTCATTCACCAACAGTCAGTCATTCACTAACAGTCAGTCATTCACTAACAGTCAGTCATTCACTAACAGTCAGTCATTCACTAACAGTCAGTCATTCACTAACAGTCAGTCATTCACTAACAGTCAGTCATTCACTAACAGTCAGTCATTCACTAACAGTCAGTCATTCACTAACAGTCAGTCATTCACCAACAGTCAGTCATTCACCAACAGTCAGTCATTCACTAACAGTCAGTCATTCACTAACAGTCAGTCATTCACTAACAGTCAGTCATTCACTAACAGTCAGTCATTCACCAACAGTCAGTCATTCACTAACAGTCAGTCATTCACCAACAGTCAGTCATTCACTAACAGTCAGTCATTCACTAACAGTCAGTCATTCACTAACAGGCCGACAAGTTTCATCAACTGAAATAATAAAGCAGTGTGTGTTCACACATTAACATCCTAAGTCATCATTACTTCTCTTGTCACACGTGGACACATGGACACGTTGTGTGGTGCACTCACTGCACCCATGAAACCATCATTACAGCATGCTCACCGCACAATGTTCCAGCACCTGCACCCGACACAGACAGACAGACACACACACACACACACTCACGAACGCTCGCACGCTCGCTCGCACGCACGCACGCACGCACGCACACACACACGTGCAGCTATCCTTGTGAGGACATACAGTTCAGTCCCCTTCAAAATCCTATTTTCCCTAACCTTAACCCTAAGTTTAACCCTAACACAAACTCTAACTCTAATCTTACCCCTAAACCTCCTAGAAACAGTATTTGATCTTATGGGGATCAACAAAATGTCCCCAGTTGGTCAAATTTTTGTTTGTTTACTAGTTAGTATAGTTAAACACACACACACACACACACACACACACACACACACACACACACACACACACACACACACACACACACACACACACACACACACACACACACACACACACACACACACACACACACACACACACTTCGGGAGAGTACTGTCTAATACATAGAAACGTATATAGAAAGGAACAGTAGCCTACATACAGTAAATATTGACTTCTACATATAAGTGCATTCAGTGATTTTGGCAAAATGCCTAAAATACTGAGAGGGTAATATGACAATAATGTCTGAATTCTGGAGCACCATTTAACTGGTCTCTGACAGGATTCAGTGGAGTAACTCATGGCCCTTTCTCATGGATATAATGCCCACTTTGCCGATGCTCGAAACATTGGACTGCTGTGTGCAACATAGGCCAGTAGCAACTGAAAATAAGCATTGGGCTGAGTCGCAGTCATCCATACCACCCATGCTTATCAACAACAAGCTTTTCAAAAATGAGACACTTACATTTTTTAATTTCCAGAGACACTCACAAAACCGACAGACAGCTCATGGAGAATTATTTGTTTGAAAGTAAATGACATGTAAATTAAACTCAACTGATGAGTGAGCAACAGTGACCCAATAAGAGTTTCAGGTTCAACAGGCAAAATGTTCATGCACACACACACACACACACACACACACACACACACACACACACACACACACACACACACACACACACACACACACACACACACACACACACACACACACACACACACACACACACACACACACACACACACACACACACACACACACACACACACACACTTATACAAATGCATACAATTCATATAATGTCCCACATGTGTAAATGTACCTATATACAAAAACACACCTATGACAATTTGCTAACACTCTATCTTCCCCCACTACATGTCATTTGCCAAAACATCTGCCCTTTCTTATTTCACCTCTCTCTCTCTTCCCTCTCTTCCCTATCCCCCCTCTCTTCCCTATCTCCCCTCTCTTCAGACTTGAGAAAGGTACAGTATACTTAACATGGACTTAAGTCAGCCTTTTTAGACTAAGGTCCATGTTTAGTCAACTTATCTCAAGTCTGAATAGGGCATTATGTGAGCTCCCTCTCTCTCTCCCTCCGTAGAGTTACTGGTTGTATCCCGGAGGTTGAACATATTCCTCCGTCTTCTCCCAGTCCTGGACCCACCCTGCCCCCCCTCCAGCACCCCCTCCTCCGTTGGGGCCCGCTGTTGGCTGGCTCATGGCTCCATACTGCCCCCCTCCGCCAGTGCGGTACATCTCTTCCGTCTCATTGGCCAGTTCGTCCTCGTCGATGATGCCACACTTCTCATCGCTGGTGTCCTCCTGGTCCGCCCACGGCTGCTTCTCCCCTGACGCAAAGATTCCTGGGAAAGAGCCAGGAGGATCATTCAGAATCAGGTTTGGGTCACATTAGATTCACACCTCGGTCTATTCATAAGACACCAATTAGAAGAAAACTGATGGAAACAGAAAGGGACAAACTGAGCTTGTCCAATTAGAAAGCGTAGCAAAACCTTTTGCTACGATGTGATTAATACTTTATGTGGCAACGTGAATTCAAATGAGTAATCACATTCTCAATTGTGATTGAATTCACGCAATTGGTTTCAAACATGATTTTTAATTGAATTCAGTCTGAATTTCCTTTAGGGTTTCACACATGATTGATTTGGTGAAGGATTTACATCAGTCATTCATCTTGGATTCAAATGCATTCATTTGTATTTGGTGCAGAACTCAAGTTGCATTCATTTGTATATTGGTGATTTACATGAGCCACAGTCGATTCATTTGTATATTGGTGATTTACATGAGCCACAGTCGATTCATTTGTATATTGGTGATTTACATGAGCCACAGTCGATTCATTTGTATATTGGTGATTTACATGAGCCACAGTCGATTCATTTGTATATTGGTGATTTACATGAGCCACAGTCGATTCATTTGTATATTGGTGATTTACATGAGCCACAGTCGATTCATTTGTATATTGGTGATTTACATGAGCCACAGTCGATTCATTTGTATATTGGTGATTTACATGAGCCACAGTCGATTCATTTGTATATTGGTGATTTACATGAGCCACAGTCGATTCATTTGTATATTGGTGATTTACATGAGCCACAGTCGATTCATTTGTATATTGGTGATTTACATGAGCCACAGTCGATTCATTTGTATATTGGTGATTTACATGAGCCACAGTCGATTCATTTGTATATTGGTGATTTACATGAGCCACAGTCGATTCATTTGTATATTGGTGATTTACATGAGCCACAGTCGATTCATTTGTGGTTCACGCTAAAGTTGGCACTGGATTCCCAGTATTTTACACATCATTTATTTGCGATTCACATAGGAGTCATGTGATTTAGAAACCCCTCACACGTGGTTTGTTGATGAAATTAACCATTTGCATACAATTCACAAAGACTACCTGAACTATAGGTTCATTGAAGGACTGACTGGAGCTTCACCCAGGAACCAACACATAAACACATACCATAGAAAATCACTCCACCATAGTGAACAACTGAAGCGATGAGGAAGACACCCTGCCAATCTTCACGCGACTGAGAGAGAGAGAGAAGAGGTTTTAAGATCGGGAATTATGGAAATATAAACATGTTAGAACCATCATGTTGACAAATTCTGGACAGTTGAATAGTTTACAAGCGGTTTATGATTAGACCTAATGCCTTGTCCTGGAGTAAAAACCATTCTCACTAAATCATGTCCATTGAAAGATCATTTCAGTCTTTTTCTGCTGTCTTGCCGACAACTCATGGAATTGTCTTGACAATGAAGTAGATAAAGCACAGACAGATCTGGGACCTGCCTACATGTTAGTCCAGGACTAGGCTTAATCTGTGTCTGGGAAACTGCTCCTACATGTAACTGGCTAAATGTAATGCCAGTTTGATTGAACAGAGCTCTGTGTGTCTTGGTAATTCCCCTCCATGTAACTGGTTAAATGTAATGCCAGTTTGATTGAACAGAGCTCTGTGTGTCTTGGTAATTCCCCTCCATGTAACTGGTTAAATGTAATGCCAGTTTGATTGAACAGAGCTCTGTGTGTCTTGGTAATTCCCCTCCATGTAACTGGCTAAATGTAATGCCAGTTTGATTGAACAGAGCTCTGTGTGTCTTGGTAATTCCCCTCCATGTAACTGGTTAAATGTAATGCCAGTTTGATTGAACAGAGCTCTGTGTGTCTTGGTCATTCCCCTCCATGTAACTGGTTAAATGTAATGCCAGTTTGATTGAACAGAGCTCTGTGTGTCTTGGTCATTCCCCTCCATGTAACTGGTTAAATGTAATGCCAGTTTGATTGAACAGAGCTCTGTGTGTCTTGGTCATTCCCCTCCATGTAACTGGCTAAATGTAATGCCAGTTTGATTGAACAGAGGTCTCTGTGTGTCTTGGTAATTCCCCTCCATGTAACTGGTTAAATGTAATGCCAGTTTGATTGAACAGAGCTCTGTGTGTCTTGGTACCTTGTGTTTTCCCAGAGCCCATGTAACTGGCTAAATGTAATGCCAGTTTGATTGAACCATCTCTGGTGTCTTGGTAATGATTCATGTAACTGGTTAAATGAATGCCAGTTTGATTGAACAGAGCTCTGTGTGTCTTGGTAATTCCCCTCCATGTAACTGGTTAAATGTCTGCCAGTTTGATTGAACAAGCTCTGTGTGTCTTGGTAATTCTCCATGTAACTGGTTAAATGTAATGCCAGTTTGATTGAACAGAGCTCTGTGACAGTCTTGGTAATTCCCCTCCATGTAACTGGTTAAATGTAATGCCAGTTTGATTGAACAGAGCTCTGTGTGTCTTGGTAATTCCCCTCCATGTAACTGGTTAAATGTAATGCCAGTTTGATTGAACAGAGCTCTGTGTGTCTTGGTAATTCCCCTCCATGTAACTGGTTAAATGTAATGCCAGTTTGATTGAACAGAGCTCTGTGTATCTTAACCACAGCATTATCTTAATCATTCCCCTCCATGTAACTGGTTAAATGTAATGCCAGTTTGATTGAACAGAGCTCTGTGTGTCTTGGTCATTCCCCTCCATGTAACTGGTTAAATGTAATGCCAGTTTGATTGAACAGAGCTCTGTGTGTCTTGGTCATTAAGAATCCCCTCCATGTAACTGGCTAAATGTAATGCCAGTTTGATTGAACAGAGCTCTGTGTGTCTTGGTCATTCCCCTCCATGTAACTGGTTAAATGTAATGCCAGTTTGATTGAACAGAGCTCTGTGTGTCTTGGTCATTCCCCTCCATGTAACTGGCTAAATGTAATGCCAGTTTGATTGAACAGAGCTCTGTGTGTCTTGGTAATTCCCCTCCATGTAACTGGCTAAATGTAATGCCAGTTTGATTGAACAGAGCTCTGTGTGTCTTGGTAATTCCCCTCCATGTAACTGGCTAAATGTAATGCCAGTTTGATTGAACAGAGCTCTGTGTGTCTTGGTCATTCCCCTCCATGTAACTGGTTAAATGTAATGCCAGTTTGATTGAACAGAGCTCTGTGTGTCTTGGTACCTTGTGTTTGGTCATGGCGCCCACTATAAGAGGGCACACCATTCCCGACAAGGTGCCCATCTTCCTGACTGTTGGAAATGCCCATCAAAATGCTGGCATAGCGGGGGCAATATCCAAGTGATTCACGTTGAAACCTGAAAGAGAGGGAGGGAGGGATGGGGGACAGGAGAAAAGCAGAGAAATATTTTGGTTTGGAACCCGGAACCAAATCTCCCTCTATCTTAGCAGTCTGTCTGGAGAGACTCACCATCTGAGTCTGTCTGGAGAGACTCACCATCTGAGTCTGTCTGGAGAGACTCACCATCTGAGTCTGTCTGGAGAGACTCACCATCTGAGTCTGTCTGGAGAGACTCACCATCTGAGTCTGTCTGGAGAGACTCACCATCTGAGTCTGTCTGGAGAGACTCACCATCTGAGTCTGTCTGGAGAGACTCACCATCTGAGTCTGTCTGGAGAGACTCACCATCTGGGTCACCATCTGACCCTGCTACAAACAACTGAAGTATGAGGCTTTCCTTATCACCAGTAGGCTGCCTAATCTAATCTAACCAAAACCTTACCCAAACCCTAACTACAACATTACCTTACCCACAAACGTATCCTAACCCTAACCACAACCTTATCCCAACCCTAAACACAACCTTATCCCAACCCTAACCACAACATTACCATAACCATAACCACAACCTTACCTTAACCCTAACCACAACATTACCATAACCATAACCACAACCTTACCTTAACCCTAACCACAACATTACCATAACCACAACCTTATCTTAACCATAACCACAGCATTATCTTAACCCTAACCACAACATTACCATAACCACAACCTTATCTTAACCATAAACACAACCTTATCTTAACCCTAACCACAACATTATCTTAACCACAACCTTATCTTAACCATAACCACAGCATTATCTTAACCCTAACCACAACATTACCATAACCACAACCTTATCTTAACCATAAACACAACCTTATCTTAGCCCTAACCACAACATTATCTTAACCACAACCTTATCTTAGCCCTAACCACAACATTACCATAACCACAACCTTATCTTAACCATAAACACAACCTTATCTTAGCCCTAACCACAACATTATCTTAACCACAACCTTATTCTAACCCTAAAATAAGACTAAAAACCTCATAAGAATCGGATTATATGGCCCATTCTTTCCCATAGCATGAACATTTCAACAAAAATCACTTTCAATGTCTGAAAAGGAAAGAACAGTCCTTAGGTTTGGTATTATCTTCCTGACTGTTGTTACTCAGTAAACCTAACAGACAGTTTGGTATTATCTTCCTGACTGTTGTTACTCAGTAAACCTAACAGACAGTTTGGTATTATCTTCCTGACTGTTGTTACTCAGTAAACCTAACTGACAGTTTGGTATTATCTTCCTGACTGTTGTTACTCAGTAAACCTAACAGACAGTTTGGTATTATCTTCCTGACTGTTGTTACTCAGTAAACCTAACTGACAGTTTGGTATTATCTTCCTGACTGTTGTTACTCAGTAAACCTAACAGACAGTTTGGTATTATCTTCCTGACTGTTGTTACTCAGTAAACCTAACTGACAGTTTGGTATTATCTTCCTGACTGTTGTTACTCAGTAAACCTAACAGACAGTTTGGTATTATCTTCCTGACTGTTGTTACTCAGTAAACCTAACAGACAGTTTGGTATTATCTTCCTGACTGTTGTTACTCAGTAAACCTAACAGACAGTTTGGTATTATCTTCCTGACTGTTGTTACTCAGTAAACCTAACAGACAGTTTGGTATTATCTTCCTGACTGTTGTTACTCAGTAAACCTAACAGACAGTTTGGTATTATCTTCCTGACTGTTGTTACTCAGTAAACCTAACAGACAGTTTGGTATTATCTTCCTGACTGTTGTTACTCAGTAAACCTAACAGACAGTTTGGTATTATCTTCCTGACTGTTGTTACTCAGTAAACCTAACAGACAGTTTGGTTTATTATCTTCCTGACTGTTGTTACTCAGTAAACCTAACAGACAGTTTGGTATTATCTTCCTGACTGTTGTTACTCAGTAAACCTAACAGACAGTTTGGTATTATCTTCCTGACTGTTGTTACTCAGTAAACCTAACAGACAGTTTGGTATTATCTTCCTGACTGTTGTTACTCAGTAAACCTAACTGACAGTTTGGTATTATCTTCCTGACTGTTGTTACTCAGTAAACCTAACAGACAGTTTGGTATTATCTTCCTGACTGTTGTTACTCAGTAAACCTAACAGACAGTTTGGTATTATCTTCCTGACTGTTGTTACTCAGTAAACCTAACAGACAGTTTGGTATTATCTTCCTGACTGTTGTTACTCAGTAAACCTAACAGACAGTTTGGTATTATCTTCCTGACTGTTGTTACTCAGTAAACCTAACAGACAGTTTGGTATTATCTTCCTGACTGTTGTTACTCAGTTAAACCTAACAGACAGTTTGGTATTATCTTCCTGACTGTTGTTACTCAGTAAACCTAACAGACAGTTTGGTATTATCTTCCTGACTGTTGTTACTCAGTAAACCTAACAGACAGTTTGGTATTATCTTCCTGACTGTTGTTACTCAGTAAACCTAACTGACAGTTTGGTATTATCTTCCTGACTGTTGTTACTCAGTAAACCTAACAGACAGTTTGGTATTATCTTCCTGACTGTTGTTACTCAGTAAACCTAACAGACAGTTTGGTATTATCTTCCTGACTGTTGTTACTCAGTAAACCTAACAGACAGTTTGGTATTATCTTCCTGACTGTTGTTACTCAGTAAACCTAACAGACAGTTTGGTATTATCTTCCTGACTGTTGTTACTCAGTAAACCTAACAGACAGTTTGGTATTATCTTCCTGACTGTTGTTACTCAGTAAACCTAACAGACAGTTTGGTATTATCTTCCTGACTGTTGTTACTCAGTAAACCTAACAGTTTGACAGTTTGGTATTATCTTCCTGACTGTTGTTACTCAGTAAACCTAACTGACAGTTTGGTATTATCTTCCTGACTGTTGTTACTCAGTAAACCTAACAGACAGTTTGGTATTATCTTCCTGACTGTTGTTACTCAGTAAACCTAACAGACAGTTTGGTATTATCTTCCTGACTGTTGTTACTCAGTAAACCTAACAGACAGTTTGGTATTATCTTCCTGACTGTTGTTACTCAGTAAACCTAACAGACAGTTTGGTATTATCTTCCTGACTGTTGTTACTCAGTAAACCTAACTGACAGTTTGGTATTATCTTCCTGACTGTTGTTACTCAGTAAACCTAACTGACAGTTTGGTATTATCTTCCTGACTGTTGTTACTCAGTAAACCTAACAGACAGTTTGGTATTATCTTCCTGACTGTTGTTACTCAGTAAACCTAACTGACAGTTTGGTAT
Source organism: Oncorhynchus gorbuscha (assembly GCF_021184085.1). Lineage (NCBI taxonomy): Eukaryota > Metazoa > Chordata > Actinopteri > Salmoniformes > Salmonidae > Oncorhynchus > Oncorhynchus gorbuscha. Next base: position 144,113 of record NW_025745898.1, on the reverse strand, counting down.
TATCTTCCTGACTGTTGTTACTCAGTAAACCTAACAGACAGTTTGGTATTATCTTCCTGACTGTTGTTACTCAGTAAACCTAACTGACAGTTTGTTGTTATTATCTTCCTGACTGTTGTTACTCAGTAAACCTAACTGACAGTTTGGTATTATCTTCCTGACTGTTGTTACTCAGTAAACCTAACAGACAGTTTGGTATTATCTTCCTGACTGTTGTTACTCAGTAAACCTAACAGACAGTTTGGTATTATCTTCCTGACTGTTGTTACTCAGTAAACCTAACAGACAGTTTGGTATTATCTTCCTGACTGTTGTTACTCAGTAAACCTAACAGACAGTTTGGTATTATCTTCCTGACTGTTGTTACTCAGTAAACCTAACAGACAGTTTGGTATTATCTTCCTGACTGTTGTTACTCAGTAAACCTAACAGACAGTTTGGTATTATCTTCCTGACTGTTGTTACTCAGTAAACCTAACAGACAGTTTGGTATTATCTTCCTGACTGTTGTTACTCAGTAAACCTAACAGACAGTTTGGTATTATCTTCCTGACTGTTGTTACTCAGTAAACCTAACAGACAGTTTGGTATTATCTTCCTGACTGTTGTTACTCAGTAAACCTAACAGACAGTTTGGTAGTTTGGTATTATCTTCCTGACTGTTGTTACTCAGTAAACCTAACAGACAGTTTGGTATTATCTTCCTGACTGTTGTTACTCAGTAAACCTAACAGACAGTTTGGTATTATCTTCCTGACTGTTGTTACTCAGTAAACCTAACAGACAGTTTGGTATTATCTTCCTGACTGTTGTTACTCAGTAAACCTAACAGACAGTTTGGTATTGTCTTCCTGACTGTTGTTACTCAGTAAACCTAACAGACAGTTTGGTATTATCTTCCTGACTGTTGTTACTCAGTAAACCTAACAGACAGTTTGGTATTATCTTCCTGACTGTTGTTACTCAGTAAACCTAACAGACAGTTTGGTATTATCTTCCTGACTGTTGTTACTCAGTAAACCTAACAGACAGTTTGGTATTATCTTCCTGACTGTTGTTACTCAGTAAACCTAACAGACAGTTTGGTATTATCTTCCTGACTGTTGTTACTCAGTAAACCTAACAGACAGTTTGGTATTATCTTCCTGACTGTTGTTACTCAGTAAACCTAACAGACAGTTTGGTATTATCTTCCTGACTGTTGTTACTCAGTAAACCTAACAGACAGTTTGGTATTATCTTCCTGACTGTTGTTACTCAGTAAACCTAACAGACAGTTTGGTATTATCTTCCTGACTGTTGTTACTCAGTAAACCTAACAGACAGTTTGGTATTATCTTCCTGACTGTTGTTACTCAGTAAACCTAACAGACAGTTTGGTATTATCTTCCTGACTGTTGTTACTCAGTAAACCTAAACCTGACTGTTGTTACTCAGTAAACCTAACAGACAGTTTGGTATTATCTTCCTGACTGTTGTTACTCAGTAAACCTAACAGACAGTTTGGTATTATCTTCCTGACTGTATTATCTTCCTGACTGTTGTTACTCAGTAAACCTAACAGACAGTTTGGTTTATTATCTTCCTGACTGTTGTTACTCAGTAAACCTAACTGACAGTTTGGTATTATCTTCCTGACTGTTGTTACTCAGTAAACCTAACAGACAGTTTGGTATTATCTTCCTGACTGTTGTTACTCAGTAAACCTAACAGACAGTTTGGTATTGTCTTCCTGACTGTTGTTACTCAGTAAACCTAACAGACAGTTTGGTATTATCTTCCTGACTGTTGTTACTCAGTAAACCTAACAGACAGTTTGGTATTATCTTCCTGACTGTTGTTACTCAGTAAACCTAACAGACAGTTTGGTATTGTCTTCCTGACTGTTGTTACTCAGTAAACCTAACAGACAGTTTGGTATTATCTTCCTGACTGTTGTTACTCAGTAAACCTAACAGACAGTTTGGTATTATCTTCCTGACTGTTGTTACTCAGTAAACCTAACTGACAGTTTGGTATTATCTTCCTGACTGTTGTTACTCAGTAAACCTAACAGACAGTTTGGTATTATCTTCCTGACTGTTGTTACTCAGTAAACCTAACAGACAGTTTGGTATTGTCTTCCTGACTGTTGTTACTCAGTAAACCTAACAGACAGTTTGGTATTATCTTCCTGACTGTTGTTACTCAGTAAACCTAACAGACAGTTTGGTATTATCTTCCTGACTGTTGTTACTCAGTAAACCTAACTGACAGTTTGGTATTATCTTCCTGACTGTTGTTACTCAGTAAACCTAACAGACAGTTTGGTATTATCTTCCTGACTGTTGTTACTCAGTAAACCTAACAGACAGTTTGGTATTATCTTCCTGACTGTTGTTACTCAGTAAACCTAACTGACAGTTTGGTATTATCTTCCTGACTGTTGTTACTCAGTAAACCTAACTGACAGTTTGGTATTATCTTCCTGACTGTTGTTACTCAGTAAACCTAACTGACAGTTTGGTATTATCTTCCTGACTGTTGTTACTCAGTAAACCTAACAGACAGTTTGGTATTATCTTCCTGACTGTTGTTACTCAGTAAACCTAACAGACAGTTTGGTATTATCTTCCTGACTGTTGTTACTCAGTAAACCTAACTGACAGTTTGGTATTATCTTCCTGACTGTTGTTACTCAGTAAACCTAACAGACAGTTTGGTATTATCTTCCTGACTGTTGTTACTCAGTAAACCTAACAGACAGTTTGGTATTATCTTCCTGACTGTTGTTACTCAGTAAACCTAACTGACAGTTTGGTATTATCTTCCTGACTGTTGTTACTCAGTAAACCTAACAGACAGTTTGGTATTATCTTCCTGACTGTTGTTACTTCCTGACAGTAAACCTAACTGACAGTTTGGTATTATCTTCCTGACTGTTGTTACTCAGTAAACCTAACTGACAGTTTGGTATTATCTTCCTGACTGTTGTTACTCAGTAAACCTAACTGACAGTTTGGTATTATCTTCCTGACTGTTGTTACTCAGTAAACCTAACTGACAGTTTGGTATTATCTTCCTGACTGTTGTTACTCAGTAAACCTAACAGACAGTTTGGTATTATCTTCCTGACTGTTGTTACTCAGTAAACCTAACAGACAGTTTGGTATTATCTTCCTGACTGTTGTTACTCAGTAAACCTAACAGACAGTTTGGTATTATCTTCCTGACTGTTGTTACTCAGTAAACCTAACAGACAGTTTGGTATTATCTTCCTGACTGTTGTTACTCAGTAAACCTAACAGACAGTTTGGTATTATCTTCCTGACTGTTGTTACTCAGTAAACCTAACAGACAGTTTGGTATTATCTTCCTGACTGTTGTTACTCAGTAAACCTAACTGACAGTTTGGTATTATCTTCCTGACTGTTGTTACTCAGTAAACCTAACAGACAGTTTGGTATTATCTTCCTGACTGTTGTTACTCAGTAAACCTAACTGACAGTTTGGTATTATCTTCCTGACTGTTGTTACTCAGTAAACCTAACAGACAGTTTGGTATTATCTTCCTGACTGTTGTTACTCAGTAAACCTAACAGACAGTTTGGTATTATCTTCCTGACTGTTGTTACTCAGTAAACCTAACTGACAGTTTGGTATTATCTTCCTGACTGTTGTTACTCAGTAAACCTAACAGACAGTTTGGTATTATCTTCCTGACTGTTGTTACTCAGTAAACCTAACAGACAGTTTGGTATTATCTTCCTGACTGTTGTTACTCAGTAAACCTAACTGACAGTTTGGTATTATCTTCCTGACTGTTGTTACTCAGTAAACCTAACAGACAGTTTGGTATTATCTTCCTGACTGTTGTTACTCAGTAAACCTAACAGACAGTTTGGTATTATCTTCCTGACTGTTGTTACTCAGTAAACCTAACTGACAGTTTGGTATTATCTTCCTGACTGTTGTTACTCAGTAAACCTAACAGACAGTTTGGTATTGTCTTCCTGACTGTTGTTACTCAGTAAACCTAACAGTTTGGTATTATCTTCCTGACTGTTGTTACTCAGTAAACCTAACTGACAGTTTGGTATTATCTTCCTGACTGTTGTTACTCAGTAAACCTAACAGACAGTTTGGTATTATCTTCCTGACTGTTGTTACTCAGTAAACCTAACTGACAGTTTGGTATTATCTTCCTGACTGTTGTTACTCAGTAAACCTAACTGACAGTTTGGTATTATCTTCCTGACTGTTGTTACTCAGTAAACCTAACAGTTTGGTATTATCTTCCTGACTGTTGTTACTCAGTAAACCTAACTGACAGTTTGGTATTATCTTCCTGACTGTTGTTACTCAGTAAACCTAACTGACAGTTTGGTATTATCTTCCTGACTGTTGTTACTCAGTAAACCTAACAGTTTGGTATTATCTTCCTGACTGTTGTTACTCAGTAAACCTAACTGACAGTTTGGTATTATCTTCCTGACTGTTGTTACTCAGTAAACCTAACAGTTTGGTATTATCTTCCTGACTGTTGTTACTCAGTAAACCTAACAGACAGTTTGGTATTATCTTCCTGACTGTTGTTACTCAGTAAACCTAACAGACAGTTTGGTATTATCTTCCTGACTGTTGTTACTCAGTAAACCTAACAGACAGTTTGGTATTATCTTCCTGACTGTTGTTACTCAGTAAACCTAACAGACAGTTTGGTATTATCTTCCTGACTGTTGTTACTCAGTAAACCTAACAGACAGTTTGGTATTATCTTCCTGACTGTTGTTACTCAGTAAACCTAACAGACAGTTTGGTA
>NW_025745898.1:97500-138812 GCF_021184085.1 Oncorhynchus gorbuscha | reverse complement strand
GTCCTGAGACTACTACATGACCTTTACTCTACAGCGTTATGGCCTGCTGACCTGGGACTCCTACATGTCATCTGTCACTCTCTCCAGGAAAACCCCAAGAGGAATGAACTTTATAGGGGAGGCACAGATGGCACCTTGTGGTAAACCGACACACGGCACAGTCTGATGACACGTACATGACTCTGAATAAAAGGACAATGTCTCCTGAGTATGACACTCTGGCTGTAAGTTTCTCCCTTGAAAAGAACTTTGATGATTTACGGGTTAGTCACAATAATATTTCCTTTCTCCCAAAGTGTGCACATGTTCCCTAAGTTTAAAGTGACATCTGGTTCTCTCTCTCCTTTCAGAATGTCAGACACGCTGTTGGCTGAAGACCCTATGCCTGCGACCTCAACAGAAATAGGGTTAGAAGTGAACACCATATAACCGTTTGAAAATGATTAAAAAAGGGTATAATTTTTAAATGATCAAATTTAGAGTTGTATATTTGTTTTTCTATTAGGGACGCCTAAAGGTTTTTAGGCAAAATAACCCATTCAAAACGGAAAGCTAATTGAACGTGGGAATATGCCAGGGCTATTTGTATAAATAGAACAAAAACGAACTAAACGTTTAAGAGATCTGAATTGTAGTTTATAAATATTTTGCTACAATGAGTTATCTACCCAACTCGTTCCTTTCTTTTAGCATGTGCACGTAGTAATTACACCATCATACTTTAAGGCATTAAGTCATTTGTATTTCATTCTAAGTCAGCACTCTCTTGCTCTTGGTCCTCATCTTTGTAAATCACCTTTCTTTAGCACCTGTGCGTTTGATCAGTTTCTTTATGAAAATATTTAGTGAACTCCGTGACAGTTGCTAAAGCAAAGGGCTATAGCAGCACACAAGTAGACTACAAATACATGTTGGGCCCAGCATGTACTGGACGCTACTTTGAGCGTTATTGAAGCGGGCGAGAAGGCAGACGCTACAGGTTTCGGGAATCTCGCTCCTTGCTCCGCTCAGATACTACGTTCTAGAGAAGCAGAACCATTGTGTCACTAGAGGGCGGTCTCCCTCCATTTGATCCTGCTTACTGATACATTTTATTTAACCAGGAAGGGCTCATTGAGATTTGAAATATATTTTTCAAGATCGGCAGCACCAAGTCATTACACAATTACAGACAGACAACATGCAAAACTTCAAGTCATCTAGTAAAAACCAAAGAATCCACAAGAGTATAACAAAATCATAAAACAGCAAATTAAAAACAATGATTCCCCGACCTGTCATTCAAAATGCTTCATCAGCGATTTAAAATCACCAATGGGACAAGTTTAAAAAGTCTTTTGTAAGGCGTTCCAAGACGATTGCGCAGAGGACATAAAAGCCCTTTTACCAAATTCAGTTCGGACATTTGGAACAGTTAGCAGGATAAAGTCCTGCGAACAAAGAGACGACCCACTACATTTCCGAACAATAAAAATGCCCAAATAAAATGGTAGTAAACCCAAAACGGCTTTGTAAATAAAAGTATACCAGTGACTGAGCCTACGAGTGACTAGAGAAGGCCAGCCAACCCTGGTATATAAAGTACAGTGGTGCGTAAGGGTTTTGAAGTTTAAAATGCATCTCAAAGCACCATGGTAAAGGGTGTCAATCAATCTCAAACATGGAGCAGAAGCATTCATATAAAAACCACCCCCATAGTCTAGTAAAGGCAGACATGTAGCTGATACTAGCTGATTGACAGAAAGGAGGGCCCAAAAGTGGCTTTCTATTCAATTGGTTTCCACCAAAAACAAAGACACACAAGTCCAAATAGCCAAAAGCCACTTTAATTATGAAACAACCTTAAAGTGACTAGACCAGGTGTGTGAAGGAGTGGTACAACTCAGTAACTGGCAGTATGCTGTCTAGTCTCTCAAAGTGGAATGTATTCAAGCAGTGTTGCTCAACTCCGTCACAGGTCCCCCTAGGGCAGGGGTACTCAACTCTTACCCTACGAGGTCCAGAGCCTGCTGGATTCCTGTTCTACATGAATTAGTTGCACCCACCTGGTGTCCCAGGTCTAAATCAGTCCCTGATTAGAGGGCAACAATGAACAACTGCAGTAGAACCGGCCGAGGTCCAGAGCTGAGTTTGAGGACCCTAAGAGTTGCACAATTGTTTACTTTAGTCCAGCGCTACAGTAACACAACTGCTGCAATGATCAACAAGCTCTTGAGAAGTTGCGTCAAGTGTGTTAGTGCTGGGCTATAACAAATATGTGCAACAGGGGGAAGAGGGCATGAGAGACTACACTCCCAGAGAGTTGAGCAACACCATTAGAACATTGGTACTGTTGCACCGGCCTGGGCAATGTAACACTACCATAGACACCTATAGGTTACACTCAGTAACTACTGCATCTTTAGGGGGATTCTTCCTCTGCTCATCCTGCTGGCAACACCAGGGTCATTGTGGGTTCACCTCAGCCCACATATTACATCAGTCATTTGGGATGAGACTAGAAAGTGTCCAATGACCACATTTAGCATAATTCCAACCAATAAAACAGCATGTTTTCACTCAAAGTGTTGGTCTGACACCTTTCAGTGTGTAAATACCTGTTTTTGTCCCCCGATGCTCTTGTCTAACACTTCAGATACCTGTGGACTGAAATAATTAACATGTTGCAGATTGAAATGCATGGTATAGAATGAACGCTGTTTCGATCTCCACAGAAGAGAATCACGTTTTCTCTGATACCTTCTATTTCAACCTCTTGGGGAAAAGTCCCTGGCTTCAGCTATGAAGAATGTAAAGCTAGAGATATTAGCAAATTACACATTACTCATTTGCAAAGGCCGATTGAGTTTTGAGATCATTCAGCTCAAATTCTTGACCACTAAACCACCATGCCACTTAGCATGAAACTATTGGGCATGCACTAAGGAGTATGCTAGCATGGACATTGGAACACATCCAGAATTTGTATCTGAAATAATACCACACGACGGACATCAAAATGGAATCTGGCGATCAGAAGTCACAATAGACATGTTCATGTGCACAACTTTAACTTTAATGGACCTCAAGCTAGGACACTGACCTGAACAGCTAGCCTAAATAATTGGACATGATCCTATAGAAATGGCAACAGTATAAGGCAGTGTTCACACAGGCAGTCTTTTGACCAATCAGATCAGCTCTTTTGCCAATAATTGGGAAAAATCCCAATTGAGCTGCCCATGTAAACGCTGCCTAATAACACAATAGTGAGTTGTGGCCTTCGACTCTGATTGGATTATTTTTAATACAGAAAGTGAGAGTGAGGCTAGTGAGGACCAAAATACCTTCTCTATTACAACCCTGCTGAATCGTTTAAAAAAACAATAACAGAGATAGCCACTTGTGTAAATACTGAAGAGAAAACTACCTTGGAATGGAAGAAAAGCTAGCCTACACTGGCTTCTTGCAATGCAGAACACGTTGGCAAAGACCAAAAATCCATTTTTCCCCCTTAGGGTGAAAAAATAAACAAGATGATCATTTGGAATGTGTAGCTATGAGACTTACACCATTAATTAACCAATTAATTACTCCTCAGATATTTACCACTAGGGGCAGTAAAGTGACGTTCATATTTAAACCAACCGAAGATGGCAGCTTTAAACCCAGTCTATAAATCCCCTCTTCAACGCTACAACTTCTAGTTTCTTGTTACAATTGTCAGAAAACAACGTGGATAAACTGAAGTCACAATTCTAATGGAGCAGCCAATGAGAAGCAACAGGAAGTGAAGTTTCCGTTACTACGGTAACGACACTAATGACAGAAAGTGGAACTTGATGCGTTCACCATTCCAGATCCCTTGTCAATACAAGAGGTAACGTCTCCCATGTGGTAAAGGGACTGCAGTGTGTGGGGGGGTTATGGGCTATGTGCAGTGTGTGTGTGGTGTTATAGAATGGTGCAACGTCTCTGAGTGCTTTTCTTGCTCTTCTTGTTGCTGCGGTTGGTTTCCTTATACCTCCTGATCTCTCTGACTAGAGAGTAGAACGCCTCCTCCACGCCCTGAAACAAAGACGCAAAAAGGAGAAACTTTACACTCCAATGAAGCGTGATGGAATGCAGCTTGGTCGCCTCCAGTAGACTCAAAAACAGAGCAAACCAGTAGAATAGAAGAGTGAGACCTGAATGTATCCAACATCAAAGTTATCCCATTTGTGTCCTCAAATAGTGACGTGACGGCTGTGTATAAATGTGTTATGTTACCCAGAATACCTTTAGTGAGTCTGTTGAGTTGAAATGATACACACAACAGTTAAGACACAGGAGTCTGTCAGGACAACACATCTCCTCTGACCCTCCCTGTTTAGGACCAAAACACTCCTTAACAGCTTCTACCCCCAAGCCATAAAACTGCTGAACAATTAATCAAATGGCCACAGGACTACCTACATGTACAAATGACCTCTAAACCTGTACACCCGCACACTGACTCGGTACCGGTACCCCCTTTATATAGCCTCGTTATCATTATGTTATAGTGTTACTTTGTTTACATTTTTAAACTTGAGTTTATTTGGTAAATATTTTCTTAACTTTTCTTGAACTGGACTGTTGGTTAAAGGCTTGTAAAGTAAGCATTTCACGGTAAGGTCTACACTTGTATTCGGCACATGTGACAAATAAAGTTTGTTTAGATTTGTCCAGTTTGAGGCCTAACAGGCCTGCTACAATGGATGCATCATCTCTGCAGAGTGTGAGAAGTAGGAGAGCGAGGCGCTGCTCAGCGTCTGGTTCTATTTCAACATTCCCGCCTGTGAACACATGATGAAGTGGATCACGTGCTGCTAAAAGTTCTGCTTCCAGTGTAGCTGGTCCATTCCAACTGTTCCCCGTGTCGCTCCCCTGGCTGGAAAACCCACCTGTCTGGTTTTGGCAGAGGTCTCCACGAAGGGCACACCATAGCCGCGGGCCAGCTCCTGAGCCTGCCTGCTCTCCACGCTCCGACTCCCCAGGTCACTCTTGTTCCCCACCAGCACCATAGGCACACTGTCACTGTCCTTCACCCTGTTGATCTGTTCTCTGAGGACAAAAAAAGGAGTGAGAAGTGGAAAGGAAGAATAGGACCAAGAGGTAGAGTCATGTGCCAAACAAATGGACATGACAAAAAACATAAATATAAATCAAATCACATTGTATTTGTCACATACACATGGTTAGCAGATGTTAATGTGAGTGTAGTGAAATGCTTGTGCTTCTAGTTCCGACAATGCAGGAATAACCAACAAGTAAAACTAACAATTCCAAAACTACTGTCTTATACACAGTGTAAGGGGATAAAGAATATGTACATAAAGATATATGAATGAGTGATGGTACAGAGCAGCATAGGCAAGATACAGTAGATGGTATTGAGTACAGTATATACATATGAGATGAGTATGTAAACAAAGTGGCATAGTTAGTGGCTAGTGATACATGTATTACGTAAGGATGCAGTAGATGATATAGAGTACAGTATATACGTATGCATATGAGATGGATAATGTAGGGTATGTAACATTATATTAGGTAGCATTGTTTAAAGTGGCTAGTGATATATTTTACATCATTTCCCATCAATTCCCATCAATTCCCATTATTAAAGTGGCTGGAGTTGAGTCAGTGTCAGTGTCAGTGTGTTGGCAGCAGCCACTCAATGTTAGTGGTGGCTGTTTCACAGTCTGATGGCCTTCAGTCTCTTGGTCCCAGCTTTGATGCACCTGTACTGACCTCGCCTTCTGGATGATAGCGGGGTGAACAGGCAGTGGCTCGGGTGGTTGATGTCCTTGATGATCTTTATGTGACTTCCTGTAACATCGGGTGGTGTAGGTGTCCTGGAGGGCAGGTAGTTTGCCCCCAGTGATGAGTTGTGCAGACCTCACTACCCTCTGGAGAGGCTTACGGTTGTGGGCGGAGCAATTGCCGTACCAGGCGGTGATACAGCCCGCCAGGATGCTCTCGATTGTGCATCTGTAGAAGTTTGTGAGTGCTTTTGGTGACAAGCCGAATTTCTTCAGCCTCCAGAGGTTGAAGAGGCGCTGCTGCGCCTTCTTCACGATGCTGTCTGTGTGAGTGGACCAATTCAGTTGTCTGTGATGTGTACGCCGAGGAACTTAAAACTTACTACCCTCTCCACTACTGTTCCATCGATGTGGATAGGGGGGTGTTCCCTCTGCTGTTTCCTGAAGTCCACAATCATCTCCTTAGTTTAGTTGACGTTGAGTGTGAGGTTATTTTCCTGACACTCCGAGGGCCCTCACCTCCTCCCTGTAGGCCGTCTGGTCGTTGTTGGTAATCAAGCCCACCACCCTTCCAACTCCAAAGCCCCGTCTCCATTGTCAGTGGCAACGCAGTTCCTCTATGTCCGCCCGGCCGGACGGGAACCCACATGGTTCAAATGATCACGTTGACTTCATGGACCGTCGGTCCTTGCATTCATAGAGCCATCTATACATTTGAGTGGCTACAGATATCCAGTCCCATCCCTAAGCTTTAACCTTTTGTGTGTAGGGGGCAGTATTTTAGTTTTTGGCAAATAAAAATGTACCCATTTGAAATGGCCCATTTCTCAGCCCCAGAAACAGATTAGGATAGAAAACACTAAAGTTTCCAAAACTGTAAAAATATTGTCTGTGACTATAACAGAAGTGATATTGCAGGCGAAAGCCTGAGGAAAATCCAATCAGGAAATGCCTCTTATTTTGAAACCCCTCTTCCCATTTTGACCCTCCGTTCCCATGCAACCTCCTCCCCATTCCTATGCATGCCTATCCATGCATGTTCCTATGCATGCCTATCCTCCCATTTAACCCTCCGTTCCCATGCATGCCTACCCTCCGTTCCCATGCATGCCTACCCTCCGTTCCCATGCATGCCTATCCTCCATTTAAAGGGATATAAACTATATTCCCTATTCTATGGCTTCCCTAAGGTGTCAGTCTTTAGACAGTTTCAGGCTTTTATTTTGAAAGATGAGTGTGAAGGATCACATTGCGTAAGTGGATAGGTGGGGGCTCTGAGTGAGTTTTGCGCAGCTGAGTAAAGCCGCCATTGTTCCTCCCGCTGTTATTGAAAAACCTACACACTCGGTTGATATATTATCAAATATATATTTTAAAAACAACATGAGGATTGATTATAAAAAACGTTTGACATGTTTCTGTGGACATTATGGATATTATTTGGAATATACGTCCGGGTTGTTGTGACCGCTCTTTCCTGTGGATTTCTGAACATAACGTGACAAACAAACATCTGTATTTTGGGTATAAAAATCATCTTTATGGAACAAAAGGAACATTTGTTGTGTAACTGGGAGTCTCGTGAGTGAAAACATCTGAAGATCAAATGTAAATTATTAATTTGATTGTTTTTCTGATTTTCGTGACCAAGCTACCTGATGCTAAGTGTACATAATGTTATGCTATAGATAAACTTACACAAACGCTTGGATTGCTTTCGCTGTAAAGCATCATTTCAAAATCTGAGACGACAGGTGGATTAACAAAAGACTAAACTGTGTTTTCCTATATTGCACTTGTGATTTCATGAATATGACATTTTTTTAGTAATATTATTTGACTGTGGCGCTATGCTATTCAGCGGTTGCTGATGACAATTATCCCGCTACCGGGATGGGTAGTGTCAACAAGTTCAAGCAAACCAAGTAGTGGCAACGCCGTTTAGCTGTTGTTCCACATTTAGAGTTGGGCCTTAATTGGGGCGTGATGCCTAACGGAGTCTGACAACAGGGAAAGGAATGCATTCTAACGGAACATGATAATGACTCTACAGCGTTGTATTCAGTAGTCGCGGACCGTAGCAAAACCTTTGGTCTGTTGCGGAACATTTTGCAACAGAAATAGTTTACTCCAAACGGAAACCATTTTACAATGGAAACTAGAGTTTATATTGGACAAATTCAAGTAGGTCCCTCCCAGTTTCCTTCTGTTTGCTTCCTAGTGTAAACGGTTTCCGTTGCAAAACTTTTCACAAACAGGCCAAACGTTCCACTACGGTCTGCGAATAATGAATACACTCCAGGTGTCGGACAGCAGTCTGTCACAGTGACAGACAGTCAGTACCTGTACAGGTGAACGTCCTCAAAGGACTTGATGTTGTTGATGGCGAACACACAAAGGAAGCCTTCCCTGTCCTCATGTACTGGTCCCTCATGGCGCTGTACTCCTCCTGACCTGCTGTGTCCAGGATGTCCAGCAGACACGTCTCTCCGTCAATCACCACCTGCTTCCTGTACGAGTCCTAGATTGAACATAAAGCTTAAGTACAGGATTCTAATATCCTAGAACTCTTAGCATAAATGAGACACCGCTGGGAATCTGTTTATTTTCAGAAGCTTCCACATGGAATTATTAAGTTTTGCTAACCTGGGTATATTCAACCTAGTACAAGTCCTAAAATAGGGGTGTGTTCATTAGGCACCAAATGGAAGGAAACAAGCAGAAACAGGAAGGGACTACCTGGACTTGTCCAATGAGAAAATTTTTATTTTTGTTTTCCATTGCAAAACGGTGTATTTTTCTGTTGCTCTAATGCAGTGGGTCCCAACTCCTGTCCTGGAGAAACACACAGCAGAACACATTTTTGTAGCCCCGGACAAACAGACCTGATTCAACTCATTGAGGGCCTGATGACTAGTTAGAATCAGGTGTGCTTCTCCGGGGCTACAATAAAAATGTGTACTGTTGGGGTACTCGAGGACTGGATTTGGGAACCGCTGCCCAAATGAACATTATCCAGAGACAAATCAAATCAAATTTCTAATAGACTCCTACCACCTACCCATAGGTACTGGTGTGAATCTGAATGGATTGGAAAGCATGATGGTAACAATGTTTGGAAAGTAATAATCCCTCCCCTTTGCCACCCTCAGTTTACAGAACCACTCTGTAAATCGTTCTAACCGTTTAGCTAGCGGCAACACTTATCCTAATGATCAGGAGACTGTGGATAGATATTATAGAATCTACATAGACTCCATATAGTGGGTTGCTACGTTTGAAGCAGACAATTTCAATTGAATTAACTTACTATTAAATGGCAACGCCACAACTTTCTAACCTCCTATTCATTATTTCCATCACCAAACCAGTGTCTATATATGTGAAAACGGCTCATTTCTACATTTTTTAATTTTTTAAAAAATGACATCAAGTAAAGAAAAACAAAAAATGATTTTCCAACACTGCCATTCGCGTTGATGGGGGAGCAAAAATAGCATCCCTTTGGCTAGAAACTTGTTGCAGTTTTTGAAAATCACAGTTTCTCTTACTTTTAATCCTACCCTGTGATGTCACAGAAGCATTTTAGAGGAACCCTTCTTATACTTTTTAACTACAGATCAAAACAACGTGCCATTTTCATATATGCAGACACTGGTTTGGTGCTGGAGATATAAGGGAAAAGTGGTGGAGTGGCCCTTTAATAAGAGTCACACAGAGACAAACACCTGCAACTCACCTCGATGGTGGGGTCATATTCATCCACAAAGTGATTCTGGATGAGCTGGATAGTTAAGGCACTCTTCCCAACACCTCCAGCACCCACCACAACAAGCTTATACTCAGTCATGCCTAGAGAGAGCGGGAGAAAGAGAAACACGTGTTTCCATTAAAGCTTCTTCACATAGAAGTGTGTTATAGATCTATCCTTCTCATTGAAAGCAAGTCTACGTGGTAGATCTGTTCTATGTAAGCTATTACTATGCTTCCAGTTCTATATGTTATGTTTTTGCTTCTTTTGGTTTCTTACACCAGCTTCAAAACAGCTGAAAATACAATATTTTTTTGTAATAGAAAATACAATATTTTTGTTTATGGAAAATCTATTTCACAGCGGTTTAGATGGTACAATGGTTCTCTACACAATGACGGCTTGTTTTGTCACATTAACTGAAATTAGGCTATTTAGAATTTTAGCAACCACAAAATGGCGGAGCGATTCCTGCATATTTAATAGCACACATGGAACAGATCTACCACTTAGACTAAATGAGAATGACAGACCTATAACTCCCATTTCTATATATATTGTTGGGTCACCCAAAAAGTTACATATTGTAGCTTTAAATGCTGAATCCATGAACATTTATTAAATTGGTTGATTTAAGTACTAGTTGTTTTCTTACTTGTAAATAAGTTCTGAAATGTCTGTGTGTAATTGTGTGTGCATGTCAGATTTACACCTGACAGTATGGTTCATTGTAGAGACCTTAACCCAATGACCTCAAAGAGACTTGGACCTCCTCCCGTAATGATTCATGTGTTGGTCTTTACAGTAGCTGGACCCAGATTCGAGTCCTGGTCGGTGCTACCCCCTCGAAATTGGCTACACTGGTGTCAGATGTGGGATGGCATCCTTGAGGCCATCTGAGAGGGGTGTACACCTGAGGAACTTGTTATAGAGAAGCGTGGGTCACACTCTCCTGAAGGAAGGGGGTAATGTAGGGACCTTAACCAAACCTCAACAAGACATTCTGACCTCTTGGCATAATGGTTAAGGTGTTGACTTGACAGTCTCTAGATCAAAGTTTGTGTCCCAGTCAGGGCTAGTCCCCGAATTCATAACAATATTATACATTAACTCATTTCTGAAACAAACGAGTCCTATATTTTAGGCAAATTATATACTTTCTGTTCAAGTGTGATGAGGTGTTCGTCTTTCTGTCCAATTAGGTACATTCTAGACAATATTTCTATACACTTGGGGGACCCCTTTTGAGTGAAGAGCAGCCCCCAAAGGAAAACGCTCTGTATACTATTTCAATTGAAAACAATGCATTAGTAAGACAAAGGCACGAGGAAACCTGTGGTGTCTACAGTACAGCCAACAACAAGTTCACATAATATGCTTTTTTCAGTGATTTGGAATAGCCCACGTCCCGGAGAATTGTCTGATCATTGCAGGATATCAATCTTTATTCGCGGTCATTACAAAAACATGCTGGTATCTATTAGCAAAGAGGCCGGCTCTAATTTGACCCAGATTTGTATGGGAGCTAACGTTAGCTAGCATAGCATAACTAACAGACTGCGGTAGATGACACACTAGGCAGAATACAATCACTGCATTTCTGCGATAATAATGTAGGCCTATTGCATGAGGAAAATGACAAAAATCAGAGCGCTTACCTTAATTTGGTTGGTCGTTTTTCACCAAACAAAAATGCAGCGTTTGAATGACAAAATGAGATTAGTGCTACATAGCCTGAAACAATTTCCTGATTGAAGCCAGCTAAGAACAAATATATGATTTTAGAAACTGCAATCTTTGCAGCAATTGAGCCACAAATATGTCAAATTACTGTTGGCAATGAACGGGAAATATAGGCTGAATATAACCCGAATTAATTTATAGGTAAGAATTAGTAGTAGGGGAGTAAATCTCTCTAGACTCCATTGTGGTTGAAAAGGGGTAAGGTTTTCACGGCAAACGCAATCAATGGTATTGATTTAACAGCCAATACCATTGTGGTGAAGTAGACAGACAGTAGAGTAACCTAACCAGAATGGGGCTTTCGTTCTACTTCCGGTTATACACGCCTTCAAAATCAGAAACTGACCAATCAGGAACCGACTGAAAGCCTCATTGGTCGTGTCCCGAAAAAATAAATCGCATGCTCTCAACGCCTTGATATAGTCCCGCCTTTGTACGAAGATTAACCAATCAAAGACATTGCTGCAGTGAGGTTTGGAAAGAGCGCACTCGAGTCTGATTGGCGCGATTATTTGGGTTGTTGAGTGTGCGGAGATAATTTGACCACTAGATGGAATCACTGTACTAGCGGCTAACCAACCGAAAGGCTGTAAAAAGAGCTAACCGCTCCCGACCAAAATATACAATATTTAGATGTCTGTGAAAAACAGACACACAGTCAAGATGGCTTTGTTCATTGCACGCGATTGACACGTTTCAAGCACAAGGTTGATGGCCCAATTTTATGGGGTTTCCTTAAAAAACGATATTCAAACTGACAAATTGGTTGAGGATAATATTGGGAAATAAAACTTAATGAAATACCTTAATCTCTATTGGGTTTGCTGTAAGTATCGAACTGCATTAGTTAGAGGATTGGTGCTGTAAAGGTCAGTAGTGGAACCCTGACAGTGATGGATCAAACTGTGTTACAGCTCACTAAGGATTTAGGGAAGACACACACACACACGCACGCACGCACGCACGCACGCACGCACGCACGCACGCACGCACACACACACACGCACACACACACGCACACACACACACACACACACACACACACACACACACACACACACACACACACACACACACACACTCACACACCCTCCCCCTCCCTGCCATAACCTAGGCTATAGCCAATCCCCTGCATCCTGCCCCATTTCTCTCTCTCTCTCCTACTGAGTGCATCTGCTCTTCTCACTAATCTTTGCCTAAAATCACAGAGATAATCCAGCATCCATCTGTCATGGAGGAGAGAGAGAGAGAGAGAGAGAGAGAGAGAGAGAGAGAGAGAGAGAGAGAGAGAGAGAGAGAGAGAGAGAGAGAGAGAGAGAGAGGGGGAACATTGGGATGAAGAGAGTTACAAATTCCTTGTGCTCTTACAATACCAATATTTACTAAAATGTACCAGTGCAGACTACTGTAACCAATATGGATTGAGAGAAAGTGAGATGAGATGGATGCTATATGAGATGAGACCATTTTATAACATTGGGAATATGAATGTAAATATATATGACTAATAAACACCATTTTATTACAAATTCTATATGACTAATAACGTGCTCTTACAATACCATTTTAATCATGTATATATGCTGTATTTACTAAAATGTACCAGTGCTATATGACTACTGTAACCAATATGCTATTGTAAACTTAGAAAGTGACTAATAACGATGAGACCATTTTATATATATGTATATATGCTATATAACTAATAACGATGAGACCATTTTATATACATGTATATATGCTATATAACTAATAACGATGAGACCATTTTATATACATGTATATATGCTATATGACTAATAACAATGACACCATTTTATATACATGTATATATGCTATATGACTAATAACGATGACACCATTTTATATACATGTATATATGCTATATGACTAATAACGATGAGACCATTTTATATACATGTATATATGCTATATGACTAATAACGATGACACCATTTTATATACACCTTTTATTTTACACATATACATATTTCATACATGTCATATTTGTTGTGTGTTTTCGTATGTATATGTCTGTATGTGTTTTCGTATGTATATGTCTGTATGTGTTTTTGTATGTATATGTCTGTATGTGTTTTTGTATGTATATGTCTGTATGTGTTTTTGTATGTATATGTCTGTATGTGTTTTCGTATGTATATGTCTGTATGTGTTTTTACATGTTGTTTCCCCACAGGTACGTTTCAACAAGACGGAGGAGAACATGGAAACAGGAAAGTCAGAATCCAAGAGACAAAAGAAATCAACAGAAAAACAACAACAACACAACTGTAGTAACAAGTCCAGGATTGGTTGCTCAAATGTTCTGTTCAGGACACGTGAAGCATACAGTCCCCCTTAGCCTCGCACACATACACTGTATAGTATGACAGAACACACACACCTGAAGATACAATTCATATTGCTAAAGACCAGTACTAGACACACATTGCACGCCGTGGTGCAATGGCAACCGCACATGTTTTCCATCACTGCACAAAAGGGTAACACACAATTCACCAACAGTCAGTCATTCACTAACAGTCAGTCATTCACTAACAGTCAGTCATTCACCAACAGTCAGTCATTCACTAACAGTCAGTCATTCACTAACAGTCAGTCATTCACCAACAGTCAGTCATTCACTAACAGTCAGTCATTCACTAACAGTCAGTCATTCACTAACAGTCAGTCATTCACCAACAGTCAGTCATTCACTAACAGTCAGTCATTCACTAACAGTCAGTCATTCACTAACAGTCAGTCATTCACTAACAGTCAGTCATTCACTAACAGTCAGTCATTCACCAACAGTCAGTCATTCACTAACAGTCAGTCATTCACTAACAAGTCATTCACCAACAGTCAGTCATTCACCAACAGTCAGTCATTCACCAACAGTCAGTCATTCACTAACAGTCAGTCATTCACTAACAGTCAGTCATTCACCAACAGTCAGTCATTCACTAACAGTCAGTCATTCACCAACAGTCAGTCATTCACTAACAGTCAGTCATTCACTAACAGTCAGTCATTCACTAACAGGCCGACAAGTTTCATCAACTGAAATAATAAAGCAGTGTGTGTTCACACATTAACATCCTAAGTCATCATTACTTCTCTTGTCACACGTGGACACATGGACACGTTGTGTGGTGCACTCACTGCACCCATGAAACCATCATTACAGCATGCTCACCGCACAATGTTCCAGCACCTGCACCCGACACAGACAGACAGACACACACACACACACACTCACGAACGCTCGCACGCTCGCTCGCACGCACGCACGCACGCACACACACACGTGCAGCTATCCTTGTGAGGACATACAGTTCAGTCCCCTTCAAAATCCTATTTTCCCTAACCTTAACCCTAAGTTTAACCCTAACACAAACTCTAACTCTAATCTTACCCCTAAACCTCCTAGAAACAGTATTTGATCTTATGGGGATCAACAAAATGTCCCCAGTTGGTCAAATTTTTGTTTGTTTACTAGTTAGTATAGTTAAACACACACACACACACACACACACACACACACACACACACACACACACACACACACACACACACACACACACACACACACACACACACACACACACACACACACACACACTTCGGGAGAGTACTGTCTAATACATAGAAACGTATATAGAAAGGAACAGTAGCCTACATACAGTAAATATTGACTTCTACATATAAGTGCATTCAGTGATTTTGGCAAAATGCCTAAAATACTGAGAGGGTAATATGACAATAATGTCTGAATTCTGGAGCACCATTTAACTGGTCTCTGACAGGATTCAGTGGAGTAACTCATGGCCCTTTCTCATGGATATAATGCCCACTTTGCCGATGCTCGAAACATTGGACTGCTGTGTGCAACATAGGCCAGTAGCAACTGAAAATAAGCATTGGGCTGAGTCGCAGTCATCCATACCACCCATGCTTATCAACAACAAGCTTTTCAAAAATGAGACACTTACATTTTTTAATTTCCAGAGACACTCACAAAACCGACAGACAGCTCATGGAGAATTATTTGTTTGAAAGTAAATGACATGTAAATTAAACTCAACTGATGAGTGAGCAACAGTGACCCAATAAGAGTTTCAGGTTCAACAGGCAAAATGTTCATGCACACACACACGCACGCACACACACACACACACACACACACACACACACACACACACACACACACACACACACACACACACACACACACACACACACACACACACACACACACACACACACACACACACACACACACACACACACACACACACACACACACACTTATACAAATGCATACAATTCATATAATGTCCCACATGTGTAAATGTACCTATATACAAAAACACACCTATGACAATTTGCTAACACTCTATCTTCCCCCACTACATGTCATTTGCCAAAACATCTGCCCTTTCTTATTTCACCTCTCTCTCTCTTCCCTCTCTTCCCTATCCCCCCTCTCTTCCCTATCTCCCCTCTCTTCAGACTTGAGAAAGGTACAGTATACTTAACATGGACTTAAGTCAGCCTTTTTAGACTAAGGTCCATGTTTAGTCAACTTATCTCAAGTCTGAATAGGGCATTATGTGAGCTCCCTCTCTCTCTCCCTCCGTAGAGTTACTGGTTGTATCCCGGAGGTTGAACATATTCCTCCGTCTTCTCCCAGTCCTGGACCCACCCTGCCCCCCCTCCAGCACCCCCTCCTCCGTTGGGGCCCGCTGTTGGCTGGCTCATGGCTCCGTACTGCCCCCTCATTTTATATTGGTGTCCTCCTGATTTATTGCGCCAGTGCGGTACATCTCTTCCGTCTCATTGGCCAGTTCGTCCTCGTCGATGATGCCACACTTCTCATCGCTGGTGTCCTCCTGGTCCGCCCACGGCTGCTTCTCCCCTGACGCAAAGATTCCTGGGAAAGAGCCAGGAGGATCATTCAGAATCAGGTTTGGGTCACATTAGATTCACACCTCGGTCTATTCATAAGACACCAATTAGAAGAAAACTGATGGAAACAGAAAGGGACTAACTGAGCTTGTCCAATTAGAAAGCTTAGCAAAACCTTTTGCTACGATGTGATTAATACTTTATGTGGCAACGTGAATTCAAATGAGTAATCACATTCTCAATTGTGATTGAATTCACGCAATTGGTTTCAAACATGATTTTTAATTGAATTCAGTCTGAATTTCCTTTAGGGTTTCACACATGATTGATTTGGTGAAGGATTTACATCAGTCATTCATCTTGGATTCAAATGCGTTTTCGGCAGAACTCAAGTTGCATTCATTTGTATATTGGTGATTTACATGAGCCACAGTCGATTCATTTGTATATTGGTGATTTACATGAGCCACAGTCGATTCATTTGTATATTGGTGATTTACATGAGCCACAGTCGATTCATTTGTATATTGGTGATTTACATGAGCCACAGTCGATTCATTTGTATATTGGTGATTTACATGAGCCACAGTCGATTCATTTGTATATTGGTGATTTACATGAGCCACAGTCGATTCATTTGTATATTGGTGATTTACATGAGCCACAGTCGATTCATTTGTATATTGGTGATTTACATGAGCCACAGTCGATTCATTTGTATATTGGTGATTTACATGAGCCACAGTCGATTCATTTGTATATTGGTGATTTACATGAGCCACAGTCGATTCATTTGTATATTGGTGATTTACATGAGCCACATTCATTTGTATATTGGTGATTTACATGAGCCACAGTCGATTCATTTGTATATTGGTGATTTATTCATTTGTATATTGGTGATTTGAGCCATTTGTATATTGGTGATTTACATGAGCCGACAGTCGATTCATTTGTATATTGGTGATTTACATGAGCCATATTGGTGATTTACATGAGCCACAGTCATTGTATTTGGTGATTTACATGAGCCATATTGGTGATTTACATGAGCCACAGTCGATTCATTTGTATATTGGTGATTTACATGAGCCACAGTCGATTCATTTGTATATTGGTGATTTACATGAGCCAGCCACATTCATTTGTATATTGGTGATTTACATGATTCATATTGGTGATTTACATGAGCCACAGTCGATTCATTTGGTATATTTGATTTACATGAGCCACAGTCGATTCATTTGTATATTGGTGATTTACATGAGCCACAGTCGATTCATTTGTATATTGGTGATTTACATGAGCCACAGTCGATTCATTTGTATATTGGTGATTTACATGAGCCACAGTCGATTCATTTGTATATTGGTGATTTACATGAGCCACAGTCGATTCATTTGTATATTGGTGATTTACATGAGCACAGTCGATTCATTTGTATATTGGTGATTTACATTTGTATTTGTATATTGTGATTTACATGAGCCACAGTCGATTCATTTGTATATTGGTGATTTACATGAGCCACAGTCGATTCATTTGTATATTGGTGATTTACATGAGCCACAGTCGATTCATTTGTATATTGGTGATTTACATGAGCCACAGTCGATTCATTTGTGGTTCACGCTAAAGTTGGCACTGGATTCCCAGTATTTTACACATCATTTATTTGCGATTCACATAGGAGTCATGTGATTTAGAAACCCCTCACACGTGGTTTGTTGATGAAATTAACCATTTGCATACAATTCACAAAGACTACCTGAACTATAGGTTCATTGAAGGACTGACTGGAGCTTCACCCAGGAACCAACACATAAACACATACCATAGAAAATCACTCCACCATAGTGAACAACTGAAGCGATGAGGAAGACACCCTGCCAATCTTCACGCGACTGAGAGAGAGAGAGAAGAGGTTTTAAGATCGGGAATTATGGAAATATAAACATGTTAGAACCATCATGTTGACAAATTCTGGACAGTTGAATAGTTTACTACAAGCAGTTTATGATTAGACCTAATGCCTTGTCCTGGAGTAAAAACCATTCTCACTAAATCATGTCCATTGAAAGCTCATTTCAGTCTTTTTCTGCTGTCTTGCCGACAACTCATGGAATTGTCTTGACAATGAAGTAGGTAAAGCACAGACAGATCTGGGACCTGCCTACATGTTAGTCCAGGACTAGGCTTAATCTGTGTCTGGGAAACTGCTCCTCCATGTAACTGGCTAAATGTAATGCCAGTTTGATTGAACAGAGCGCTGTGTGTCTTGGTAATTCCCCTCCATGTAACTGGTTAAATGTAATGCCAGTTTGATTGAACAGAGCTCTGTGTGTCTTGGTAATTCCCCTCCATGTAACTGGTTAAATGTAATGCCAGTTTGATTGAACAGAGCTCTGTGTGTCTTGGTCATTCCCCTCCATGTAACTGGTTTAATGTAATGCCAGTTTGATTGAACAGAGCTCTGTGTGTCTTGGTAATTCCCCTCCATGTAACTGGTTAAATGTAATGCCAGTTTGATTGAACAGAGCTCTGTGTGTCTTGGTCATTCCCCTCCATGTAACTGGCTAAATGTAATGCCAGTTTGATTGAACAGAGCTCTGTGTGTCTTGGTCATTCCCCTCCATGTAACTGGTTAAATGTAATGCCAGTTTGATTGAACAGAGCTCTGTGTGTCTTGGTAATTCCCCTCCATGTAACTGGTTAAATGTAATGCCAGTTTGATTGGACAGAGCTCTGTGTGTCTTGGTACCTTGTGTTTGGTCATGGCGCCCACTATAAGAGGGCACACCATTCCCGACAAGGTGCCCACTCCGTTGGAAATGCCCATCAAAATGCTGGCATAGCGGGGGGCAATATCCAAGTGATTCACGTTGAAACCTGAAGAGAGAGGGAGGGAGGGATGGGGGGACAGGAGAAAAGCAGAGAAATATTTTGGTTTGGAACCCGGAACCAAATCTCCCTCTATGTAGCAGTCTGTCTGGAGAGACTCACCATCTGAGTCTGTCTGGAGAGACTCACCATCTGAGTCTGTCTGGAGAGACTCACCATCTGAGTCTGTCTGGAGAGACTCACCATCTGAGTCTGTCTGGAGAGACTCACCATCTGAGTCACCATCTGTCTGGAGAGACTCACCATCTGAGTCTGTCTGGAGAGACTCACCATCTGAGTCTGTCTGGAGAGACTCACCATCTGAGTCTGTCTGGATCACCATCTGGGTCACCATCTGACCCTGCTACAAACAACTGAAGTATGAGGCTTTCCTTATCACCAGTAGGCTACCTAATCTAATCTAACCAAAACCTTACCCAAACCCTAACTACAACATTACCTTACCCACAAACGTATCCTAACCCTAACCACAACCTTATCCCAACCCCAACCTTATCCTAAACACATTACCATAACCATATCCCAACCCTAACCACAACATTACCATAACCATAACCACAACCTTACCTTAACCCTAACCACAACATTACCATAACCATAACCACAACTTATCTTAACCTTAACCCTAACCACAACATTACCATAACCACAACCTTATCTTAACCATAACCACAGCATTATCTTAACCCTAACCACAACATTACCATAACCACAACCTTATCTTAACCATAAACACAACCTTATCTTAACCCTAACCACAACATTATCTTAACCACAACCTTATTCTAACCCTAAAATAAGACTAAAAACCTCCTAAAATAAGACTAAAAATCATAAGGATTATATGGCCCATTCTTTCCCATAGCATGAACATTTCAACAAAAATCACTTTCAATGTCTGAAAAGGAAAGAACAGTCCTTAGGTTTGGTATTATCTTCCTGACTGTTGTTACTCAGTAAACCTAACAGACAGTTTGGTATTATCTTCCTGACTGTTGTTACTCAGTAAACCTAACAGACAGTTTGGTATTGTCTTCCTGACTGTTGTTACTCAGTAAACCTAACAGACAGTTTGGTATTATCTTCCTGACTGTTGTTACTCAGTAAACCTAACAGACAGTTTGGTATTATCTTCCTGACTGTTGTTACTCAGTAAACCTAACAGTTTGGTATTGTCTTCCTGACTGTTGTTACTCAGTAAACCTAACAGTTTGGTATTGTCTTCCTGACTGTTGTTACTCAGTAAACCTAACAGACAGTTTGGTATTATCTTCCTGACTGTTGTTACTCAGTAAACCTAACTGACAGTTTGGTATTATCTTCCTGACTGTTGTTACTCAGTAAACCTAACTGACAGTTTGGTATTATCTTCCTGACTGTTGTTACTCAGTAAACCTAACAGACAGTTTGGTATTATCTTCCTGACTGTTGTTACTCAGTAAACCTAACAGACAGTTTGGTATTATCTTCCTGACTGTTGTTACTCAGTAAACCTAACAGACAGTTTGGTATTATCTTCCTGACTGTTGTTACTCAGTAAACCTAACAGACAGTTTGGTATTATCTTCCTGACTGTTGTTACTCAGTAAACCTAACAGTTTGGTATTATCTTCCTGACTGTTGTTACTCAGTAAACCTAACAGTTTGGTATTGTCTTCCTGACTGTTGTTACTCAGTAAACCTAACTGACAGTTTGGTATTATCTTCCTGACTGTTGTTACTCAGTAAACCTAACAGACAGTTTGGTATTATCTTCCTGACTGTTGTTACTCAGTAAACCTAACAGACAGTTTGGTATTGTCTTCCTGACTGTTGTTACTCAGTAAACCTAACTGACAGTTTGGTATTATCTTCCTGACTGTTGTTACTCAGTAAACCTAACTGACAGTTTGGTATTATCTTCCTGACTGTTGTTACTCAGTAAACCTAACAGACAGTTTGGTATTATCTTCCTGACTGTTGTTACTCAGTAAACCTAACAGACAGTTTGGTATTGTCTTCCTGACTGTTGTTACTCAGTAAACCTAACAGTTTGGTATTATCTTCCTGACTGTTGTTACTCAGTAAACCTAACTGACAGTTTGGTATTGTCTTCCTGACTGTTGTTACTCAGTAAACCTAACTGACAGTTTGGTATTGTCTTCCTGACTGTTGTTACTCAGTAAACCTAACAGACAGTTTGGTATTATCTTCCTGACTGTTGTTACTCAGTAAACCTAACTGACAGTTTGGTATTATCTTCCTGACTGTTGTTACTCAGTAAACCTAACTGACAGTTTGGTATTGTCTTCCTGACTGTTGTTACTCAGTAAACCTAACAGACAGTTTGGTATTATCTTCCTGACTGTTGTTACTCAGTAAACCTAACAGACAGTTTGGTATTGTCTTCCTGACTGTTGTTACTCAGTAAACCTAACTGACAGTTTGGTATTGTCTTCCTGACTGTTGTTACTCAGTAAACCTAACAGACAGTTTGGTATTATCTTCCTGACTGTTGTTACTCAGTAAACCTAACTGACAGTTTGGTATTGTCTTCCTGACTGTTGTTACTCAGTAAACCTAACAGACAGTTTGGTATTATCTTCCTGACTGTTGTTACTTAGTAAACCTAACAGACAGTTTGGTATTATCTTCCTGACTGTTGTTACTCAGTAAACCTAACAGACAGTTTGGTATTATCTTCGATGCACGGCCACCTTTTTTTGTGCCAGAACGCTCATCACACAACAACTGAATATGAATTTAAATATGGTTTCTCACAGCTCTGTAGAGATGTAGTGACTGAAGTAAGCCTAAAAGTCGGTTTGTTTGTGGAGAGAAAATCTTTCACGTCCTTACCTGAGATGGCAAATCCGTTACTCAGAAGCCCACAGCGATGACTCAGTAAAAAGGAGATGGCCATGACCTTGGTGTGAGAGTATCCCACCACCAGCAAGAATGTGGCCTCCATTCCAAACCCTGGTGACAAAACAGGAACCACAACTAAACACACTACAATCACCACTCTAATGTTTGTCCTGGTATTAGGGGTGGGTGGGGGTGTTGATTACCATTTCGTTTTGCACTCTGTGACAAACATAGGTTGTGGGCAGAGACATATATTTAGAGAATTGGGATAACTTTTAGAATTTGTCGACCAAAAATGTACATATTGCAACTTTATCATTAATGTCTTGTCCTAGTCGTGTTTGTTGAGTGGATAATTTTAATTAGCCCCTTCTGTCATGCCCATGCCCTGTGCCAGTGACATGATGATGATGATGATCCTGTGTGGCTCAATTGGTGAGAGCAGAGCGCTAGCAATGCCAAGGTCATGGGTTCAATTCCCACAGGAATTGTGTATATACAGATACTATAATGTTTGCCCTCAATTGTGTATATACAGATACTATAATGTTTGCCCTCAACGTTCTGCATTCCTTCTGTTTTATATAACAATTAGAGAACGTTCTGCATTCCTTCTGTTTTATATAACAATTAGAGAACGTTCTGCATTCCTTCTGTTTTATATAACAATTAGAGAACGTTCTGCATTCCTTCTGTTTTATATAACAATTAGAGAACGTTCTGCATTCCTTCTGTTTTATATAACAATTAGAGAACGTTCTGCATTCCTTCTGTTTTATATAACAATTAGAGAACGTTCTGCATTCCTTCTGTTTTATATAACAATTATAGAACGTTCTGCATTCCTTCTGTTTTATATAAACAATTAGAGAACGTTCTGCATTCCTTCTGTTTTATATAACAATTAGAGAATGTTCTGCATTCCTTCTGTTTTATATAACAATTAGAGAACGTTCTGCATTCCTTTTTTTGGTTAACGATGGTTTTGTTCTTCATTCCTCTGTTTTCTGACACAAAGTTAGGTTGTCTTGGGACGTTGAGCTAACGTTTGAGCTAACTGTAGTTCTGGCACTGAGAGTTACCTATCTCTGTTGTTCTATTCTGCATTGAGACTGCTCTCATTAGCAGAGGGGCCAGTGATGTGTACACAGCATGCTTGTGTTAGCGCAGTCCCAGCTGTTAGGATCATCAGTTTGATCCCTGGCACCACTAGAGACACTAGCTCACAGCAGCAGAACATGTCTGTGTGCTGCCACCGTCATACACCGTGCTCTCTCAGCCACTTTAATACTGCTTTTTACAGTAAACATGATGCCCTCATGAACAAGCTGCTGCCACAGTCACACACTTTATTTTACAATCACACATCTTCGTCATCAGCTGTTTGGGT
Source organism: Oncorhynchus gorbuscha (assembly GCF_021184085.1). Taxonomy (NCBI): domain Eukaryota; kingdom Metazoa; phylum Chordata; class Actinopteri; order Salmoniformes; family Salmonidae; genus Oncorhynchus; species Oncorhynchus gorbuscha. The sequence goes on along the minus strand of NW_025745898.1, from coordinate 115,504 downwards.
CTTCTGACTGTTGTTACTCAGTAATAACTGACAGTTTGGTCTGTCTCTGTCTGTCTGTCTCTGTCTCTGTCTGTCTGTCTGTCTGTCTGTCTGTCTGTCTGTCTGTCTGTCTGTCTGTCTGTCTGTCTGTCTGTCTGTCTGTCTGTCTGTCTGTCTGTCTGTCTGTCTGTCTGTCTGTCTGTCTGTCTGTCTGTCTGTCTGTCACACTGTTATTTTACTGTCTGTCTGTTTGTCTGTCTGTCTGTCTGTCTCTGTCTGTCTGTCTGTCTGTCTGTCTGTCTGTCTGTCTGTCTGTCTGTCTGTCTGTCTGTCTGTCTGTCTGTCTGTCTGTCTGTCTGTCTGTCTGTCTGTCTGTCTGTCTGTCTGTCTGTCTGTCTGTCTGTCTGTCTGTCTGTCTGTCTGTCTGTCTGTCTCTCTGTCTCTCTCTGTCTGTCTCTCTATTATCTCTCTCTCTCTCTCTCTCTCTCTGTCTCTCTCTCTCTCTCTCTCTCTCTCTCTCTATCTTCTCTCTCTCTGTCTCTGTCTCTCTGTCTCTCTCTCCTCCCTTATAACTACAGGATCTTCATTTGAGCCAGTTTGCTACATCATGAAACTAATCCTGCAGCAACAGGAAATGTGAATTATTATGTGGATTAGAATTCATGGACAGTTTTTGAAAGGTTGAATCTGAAATTACACTACAAGTTTGAAATGAAGTGTATTGCATAAAAGTTATCCTGCAACACGACCCACCCCTCTCTGACCCAGTCTCTCCCTCCCCCTGCTCAGCTAACACCAGCTAACACCTCTCAAATGGGTTTGTTTTTGAATCTAAGTTTCCCCTAAGTACAGATCTAGGATCAACTTCCCCTCCCCCAATCCTAACTTGAACCATTAGTGAGGGAAATACAAAACTGACCCCAGATCTGTGTCTATATAGGGTAAAGTTCACCATTGAGTGGCCTCTCACCTCCACAGTTCATGAGCTTCCTGACGTTCGTGGTGGTCATAATGTTGCGTGTTCTAAGGTAGTCGGCCAGCTGTCCCCCGATGGGCACAATGATGGTCATCACCAGATGTGGCAAGGCCGACACCATCCCCACCTGACAGAGAGAGAGAGAGAATTCACCAAATTAAGACTCTGCATGCAGACATCTGCAAAAACATCCTCTGTGCACAACTTAAAACATCAAACAATGCATGGAGAAAAGAATTAGGATGATACCCCCTAATTATCAAAATCCAGAAAATAGTTGTTAAATTCAACCTAAAACTAAGCGATTCCCCAACCTTCTATAACAAAGCCATCACAAACAAAAAAGGACCCCACAGATCCCCAGGACAGCAACACAATTAGACCAAACCGAATCATGAGAAAACAAAAAGATAATTACTTGACACATCGGAAAGAATTTACCAAAAATACAGAGCAAACTGGAATGCTATTTGTCCCTAAACAGAGAGTACACAGTGGCAGAATACCTGACCACTGTGACTGACATACATTTTGACTATATACTGTACAGACTCAGTGAGCAGAGCCTTGCTATTGAGAAAGGCTCCAGTAGGCAGAACCTGGCTCTCAAGAGAAAACAGGCTGTGTGCACACTGCCCACAAAATGAGGTGGAAACTGAGCTGCACTTCCTAACCCCCTGCCAAATGCATGACTATATTAGAGACACATATTCCCTCAGATCACAATGACCCACAAAGAATTCCAAAACAAACTCAATTTTTCTAAACTCCCATATCTACTGAGTGAAATACCACAGTGTGTCATCACAGCAGCAAGATTTGTGACACTTTGCCACAAGAAAAGGTCAACCAGTGAAGAACAAACACCACAACCCATATTTATGTTGATTTATTTTTCCTTTTGTACTTTTTTCCCATCAATATAACACTGTATACAGCCATAATATGACATTTGAAATGTGTCTATTCCTTTGAAACGTGTCAGTGTAATGTTTAATGTTCATTTTTGATTGTTTATTTCACTTTAGTTTATTATCTATTTCACTTGCTTTGTAAATGTAAACATGCTTCCCATGCCCATGCCCCTTTTCTTCCCAAAACAAAAAGGCTAGGGGCTAGGGGATAGGGGCTTGGTTAGGGAATAGGGGCTAGGGGATAGGTTAGGGGATAGGGGATAGGGGCTAGGGGATAGGGGCTTGGTTAGGGAATAGGGGCTAGGGGATAGGGGATAGGGGATAGGGGCTTCAGGGAATAGGGGCTAGGGGGGATAGGTTAGGGGATAGGGGATAGGGGATAGGGGCAGGGGATAGGGGCTTGGTTAGGGAATAGGGGCTAGGGGATAGGTTAGGGGATAGGGGATAGGGGATAGGGGCTAGGGGATAGGGGCTTGGTTAGGGAATAAGGGCTAGGGGATAGGTTAGGGGATAGGGGATAGGGGCTAGGGGCTAGGGGCTTGGTTAGGGAATAGGGGCTATCTGTCTCTGGGGATAGGTTAGGGGATAGGGGATAGGGGCTAGGGGATAGGGGCTAGAGTTTAGGGGATAGGGGCTAGGGGATAGGTTAGGGGATAGGGGCTGGGGAAAGGGGACAGGGGCTTGGTTAGGGAATAGGGTCTAGGGGCTAGGGGATAGGGGCTTGGTTAGGGAATAGGGGCTAGGGGATAGGTTAGGGGATAGGGGCTTGGTTAGGGAATAGGGTCTAGGGGCTAGGGGATAGGGGCTTGGTTAGGGAATAGGGGCTAGGGGATAGGTTAGGGGATAGGGGCTTGGTTAGGGAATAGGGGCTAGGGGATAGGTTAGGGGATAGGGGATAGGTTAGGGAATAGGGGCTAGGGGATAGGTTAGGGGATAGGGGCTAGAGGTCAGGGAATAGGGGATAGGGGATAGGTTAGGGGATAGGGGATAGGGGCTAGGGGATAGGTTAGGGGATAGGGGATAGGGGCTTGGTTAGGGAATAGGGGCTAGAGGTCAGGGGATAGGGGCTAGGGATAGGTTAGGGGAAAGGGGACAGGGGCTTGGTTAGGGAATAGGGTCTAGGGGCTAGGGGATAGGGGCTTGGTTAGGGAATAGGGGCTAGGGGATAGGTTAGGGGATAGGGGCTTGGCCAAATGCATGACATCTAGCAAAAATCCTCTGTGTACATTCCTAGGGAATAGGGGCTAGGGGATAGGTTAGGGGATAGGGGATAGGTTAGGGGATAGGGGATAGGGGCTTGGTTAGGGAATAGGGGCTAGGGGATAGGTTAGGGGATAGGGGCTAGAGGTCAGGGAATAGGGGATAGGGGATAGGTTAGGGGATAGGGGATAGGGGCTAGGGGATAGGTTAGGGGATAGGGGATAGGGGATAGGGGCTTGGTTAGGGAATAGGGGCTAGAGGTCAGGGGATAGGGGCTAGGCTAGGGGATAGGGAATAGGAGCTAGGCTAGGGGATAGGGGCTACGCTTGGGGACAGGGGCTAGGTTAGGGGCTTGGGGAAAGGGGTTAGGGGCTAGACTAGGGGCTAGGGTAGGGGATAGGCTAGGGGCTAGAGGCCATGGCATAGGGGCTAGGCTAGGGGCTAGGGCTAGGGGATAGGGGCTAGGCTAGGGGAATAGGGGCTAGGGGATAGGTTAGGGGATAGGGGCTTGGTTAGGGAATAGGGGATAGGGGATAGGTTAGGGGATAGGGGGGGATAGGGGCTTGGTTAGGGAATAGGGGCTAGGGGATAGGTTAGGGGATAGGGGCTAGAGGTCAGGGGGATAGGGGATAGGTTAGGGGATAGGGGATAGGGGATAGGGGCTAGGGGATAGGTTAGGGGATAGGGGATAGGGGCTTGGTTAGGGAATAGGGGCTAGGGGATAGGTTAGGGGATAGGGGCTAGAGGTCAGGGGATAGGGGATATGCGCTTGGTTAGGGGATAGGGGCTAGAGGTCAGGGGATAGGGGCTAGGCTAGGGGATAGGGAATAGGGGCTAGGCTAGGGGATAGGGGCAACGCTTGGGGACAGGGGCTAGGTTAGGGGCTTGGGGAAAGGGGTTAGGGGCTAGGCTAGGGGCTAGGGAATAGGGGATAGGCTAGGGGCTAGAGGCCATGGGATAGGGGCTAGGCTAGGGGCTAGGCTAGGGGGGAATAGGGGCTAGGCTAGGGGAATAGGGGATAGGGGCTAGGGGATAGGGGATACGCTTGGGGATAGGGGCTAGGCTAGGGGGTAGGGGCTAGGCTAGGGGCTAGGGGATAGGGGCTACGCTTGGGGACAGGGGCTAGGGCTAGGGGCTAGGGGATAGGGGCTAGGCTAGGGGATAGGGGCTAGGCTAGGGGCTAGAGGCCAGGGGATAGGGGCTAGGCTAGGGGGGGGAGGCTAGGCTAGGGGATAGAGGCTAGGGGATAGGGGCTAGGCTAGGGGATAGGGGAGGCTGGGGATAGGGGCTAGGGGATAGGCTAGGGGATAGGGTATAGAGGCTAGGGGATAGGGGGGATAGGGGCTAGGGGGATAGGGACTAGGCTAGGGGATAGGGGCTAGGGGATAGGCTAGGGGATAGGGTATAGAGGCTAGGGGATAGGGGATAGAGGCTAGGGGATAGGGACTAGGCTAGGGGATAGAGGCTAGGGGATATAGGGGCTAGGAAATAGGGGATAGGCTAGGGGATAGGGGATAGAGGCTAGGGGATAGGGGCTAGGCTAGGGGATAGAGGCTAGGGGATAGGCTAGGGGCTAGGGGATAGAGGCTAGGCTAGGAGATAGGGGATAGAGGCTAGGGGATAGGGGCTAGGCTAGGGGATAGAGGCTAGGGGATAGGCTAGGGGCTAGGGGATAGAGGCTTTGCTAGGGGATAGGGGATAGAGACTAGGGGATAGGGGCTAGGCTAGGGGATAGAGGCTAGGGGATATAGGCTAGGGGATAGGGGCTACACTTGGGGATAGGGGCTAGGCTAGGGGATAGGGGCTAGGGGATGGGGGATAGGGGTTAATTCATAATTAAAACTCTGTCTCACCTTGCTGATCTCAAAGCCAAACACTTCCTCAAAGTAGGCCGGCTGGCTGATGAGAAGCAGGTAGAAAGTCCAGCTCCTGCAGAAGTTGGCTACGATAATGGCGTACACCGGCATGGACGTGAAGAATGCTCTCCATGGGGTTTTGAATTTCTGCAACAAGGAGGAATGAGAGATGGTTGTGCTCACATTCCTCACCAGCCCTCACACAGCAAAAAAGTGAAATTATAGAGGGAATTATAGTGTGGGTGTGTGTGTGTGTGTGTGTGTGTGTGTGGTGTGTGTTGTGTGTGTGTGTGTGTGTGTGTGTGTGTGTGTGTGTGTGTGTGTGTGTGTGTGTGCGTGCGTGTGTGCTGTGTGTGTGTGTGTGTGTGTGCGTGTGTGTTTTAGAAAGAAAGGGTCCAGATTTTCTAGCCCGGCTGATTTGTAGGGATCCAGGCTAAGGCTAAGCTAGCCTTGGCTTTTCTAACTGCTTGTGTATATTGGTTTCTAACTTCACTGAAAAGTTGCATATCAGGGGGCTGTTTGATGCTAATGCAGAACAGAGCAAAAAGCAAAAAGAAAAGTGGTGGAGTGTGTGTGTGAGAGACAGTGCAGTTTATTTGAAATAAAATGTTTCATGCGTCTTTGTGATTACCTGTAGAGGATTGGCAAAACCTGCTGACTCTCCGATGGCTTCCTCAATGTACTTCCTCTCCTCAGGGGTGATAGTGGGGTGGGCTGCCGGGCTTTCATACGACACCAGGATCCAGAAGAGATACCATGCTATCCCAAAACTGCCTGGGAGAGGGAGGGAGAGGGGAGAGAGGAGGAGAGAGGTAAAGGGGGAGAGAGAGGATGACAGAGGTAGAGAGATAGAGAGAGAGAGAGAGGAGGAGGAAAGAGGAAGAGATGTACAGAGGAGAAGGAGATAGGTAGATGTAAAGAGGAGAGAGAAAGGAGAGAGAAAGGAGGAGAGAGGTAGAGAGGTAAAGTGGGGAGAGAGAGGAGGAGAGAGGAGGAGAGAGGTAAAGAGGAGAGAGAGGAGGGGAGAGGTAGATGTAAAGAGGAGAAGGAGGAGAGAGGTAGATGTAAAGAGGAGAGAGAAAGGAGAGAGAAAGGAGGAGAGAGGTAGATGTAAAGAGGAGAAGGAGGAGAGAGGTAGATGTAAAGAGGAGAGAGAAAGGAGAGAGAAAGGAGGAGAGAGGTAGATGTAAAGAGGAGAAGGAGGAGAGAGGTAGATGTAAAGAGGAGAAGAAAGGAGAGAGAAAAGGAGAGAGGTAGATGTAAAGAGGAGAAGGAGGAGAGAGGTAGATGTAAAGAGGAGAGAGAAAGGAGAGAGAAAGGAGGAGAGAGGTAGATGTAAAAGGAGAGAGAAAGAGAGAGAAAGGAGGAGGTAGAGAGGTAAAGTGGGGAGAGAGAGAGGAGGAGAGAGGAGGAGAGAGGTAAAGAGGAGGAGAGAGAGGAGGGAGAGGTAGAGAGGTAAAGGGGGAGAGAGGAGAGGAGGTAGAGAGGTAAGAGGAAAGAAGGGGGAAATGAGAGGAGGGAGAAAGGTAGGGTAGGGAGAATGGTCTCTACAGTACACTACAGTGATGACACGTTTGCAATAACATAAATTGTGTCAGTTTGGATGTCATTGTCACAGAAAAAATACCCAGCAAGCCCCATGTCTCTACCGCTCTCCTCCTATGAACTGGTGCTATACCGCTAGCTCCCCAAAGGAGGCTAGCACTGGCTAACTGAGTAGTCAGCATACCACTTTCAATAGTCTGGGCTACCAACACTGGGTCATGGGCAGTAGGCAGCTGAGCAGGGGCCACCCACTGTAAAAAAAAATATATTTTACCTTTATTTAACTAGGCAAGTCAGTTAAGAACAGCCTAGGAACAGAAGGTTAACTGCCTGTTCAGGGGCAGAACGACCTTGTCAGCTCTGGGATTTGAACTTGCAACCTTCCGGTCCAACGCTCTAACCAATAGGCTAAACTTGCTGGGGTTTATCTTAGGGGACCTGTATGGTGATGAGACAGTTAAACTCGGTACTGCCCGGGTTGTTTTTTACTCACCATAGACGTAGAAGACTGAAGGCCACCCTACATACTGAACCAACACCCCAGCAAGAGGCATGGCTACCACAGCTCCCGCATAGGAACCTGTGACACAAAGAAAGAGCAAGACACAGAAATATGGTGTTTCTATTGTTGTTGTGTAATGCCTCCGTCAGGCCAGATCTGAACACCTCAGCACCCACAATCAAAGTCAGTAACAATAGCTAGCTAGCTCACGCAATATTTGGATTTGGGTTTCGAGATTAGCTAGCAAGCTAATGAACTAACCTAGCCAACGAACTAACGAACTAACGAACTAACTAACTAACTAGCTGACCTAGCCAACTAACTGTGGAGGGAAACAATTAACTTACAGTAAGAACAGTTAATTAGCTCTTTGTTAGAAAAGATTACACTGCCTCCTAAACTGACAAGGAGGCTTCACTAATGTTTACACATTGACAAGTCCTGTTCATTGTCAATGTGTATGAAAAGTAACAGCACAGGAGGTTGGTGGCACCTTAATTGGGGAGGATGGGCTCGTGGTAATGGCTGGAGCGGAATGGGTGGAATGGTATCAAATACATCAAACACATGGTTTCCATGGTTTCCATGTGTTTGATGCCAAGACAAACACATGAAGACATTTAAAAAGCATAACCATGGTAGCAGTTGAAAGAGAAGACATTTAAAAAGCATAACCATGGTAGCAGTTGAAAGAGAAGACATTTAAAAAGCATAACCATGGTAGCAGTTGAAAGAGAAGACATTTAAAAAGCATAACCATGGTAGCAGTTGAAAGAGAAGACATTTAAAAAGCATAACCATGGTAGCAGTTGAAAGAGAAGACATTTAAAAAGCATAACCATGGTAGCAGTTGAAAGAGAAGACATTTAAAAAGCATAACCATGGTAGCAGTTGTAGCAGTTGAAAGAGAAGACATTTAAAAAGCATAACCATGGTAGCAGTTGAAAGAGAAGACATTTAAAAAGCATAACCATGGTAGCAGTTGAAAGAGAAGACATTTAAAAAGCATAACCATGGTAGCAGTTGAAAGGGAAAACAGATCAAAGGTGAGGATACAATCCATGTCCCAGACCTAAACTGGGACATGCTTAACACCCCAGCCCTCCTACAATCTAAGCTTGATGCCCTCAATCTCACACAAATTATCAATGAACCTACCAGGTACCACCCCAAAGCCGTAAACACAGGCACCCTCACAGATATCATCCTAACCAACTTGCCCTCTAAATACACCTCTTCTGTTTTCAACCAAGATCTCAGCGATCACTGCCTCATTGCCTGCATCCGTAATGGGTCAGTGGTCAAACGACCTCCACTCATCACTGTCAAACGCTCCCTGAAACACTTCAGCGAGCAGGCCTTTCTAATCGACCTGGCCTGGGTATCCTGGGGGGATATTGACCTCATCCCGTCAGTAGAGGATACCTGTTTTTTTAAAAAAAAAATGCCTTCCTCACCATCTTAAATAAGCATGCCCCATTCAAGAAATGTAGAACCAGGAACAGATATAGCCCTTGGTTCTCTCCAGACCTGACTGCCCTTAACCAACACAATAACACCCTGTGGTGTTCTGCATTAGCATCAAACAGCCCCCTGATATGCAACTTTTCAGTGAAGTTAGAAACCAATATACACAAGCAGTTAGAAAAGCCAAGGCTAGCTTAGCCTTAGCCTGGATCCCTACAAATCAGCCGGGCTAGAAAATCTGGACCCTTTCTTTCTAAAAATGATCTGCAGAAATTGTTGCAACCCCTATTACTAGCCTGTTCAATCTCTCTTTCGTGTCGTCTGAGATTCCCAAAGATTGGAAAGCAGCTGCGGTCATCCCCCTCTTCAAAGGGGGACACACTCTTGACCCAAACTGCTACAGACCTATATCTATCCTACCCTGTCTTTCTAAGGTCTTTGAAAGCCAAGTCAACAAACAGATCACCGACCATTTCGAATCCCACCGCACCTTCTCCGCTATGCAATCTGGTTTCAGAGCTGGTTATGGGTGCACCTCAGCCACGCTCAAGATCCTAAACGATATCTTAACCGCCATCGATAAGAAACAATACTGTGCAGCCATATTCATTGACCTGGCCAAGGCTTTCGACTCTGTCAATCACCACATCCTCATCGGCAGACTCGATAGCCTTGGTCTCTCAAATGATTGCCTCGGCTGTTTCACCAACTACTTCTCTGATAGAGTTCAATGTGTCAAATCGGAGGGCCTGTTGTCTGGGCCTCTGCCAGTCTCTATGGGGGTGCCACAGGGTTCAATTCTCTGGCCAACTCTCTTCTCTGTATACATCAATGATGTCACTCTTGCTGCTGGTGAGTCTCTGATTCACCTCTACGCAGATGACACTGTTCTGTATACTTCTGGCCCTTCGTTGGACACTGTGTTAACAACCCTCCAGACGAGCTTCAATGCCATACAGCTCTCCTTCACTGGCCTCCAACTGCTCTTAAATACAAGTAAAACTAAATGCATGCTCTTCAACCGATCGCTGCCTGCACCTGCCCACCCGTCCAGCATCACTACTCTGGACGGTTCTGACTTAGAATATGTGGACAACTACAAATACCTAGGTGTCTGGTTAGACTGTAAACTCTCCTTCCAGACTCACATCAAACATCTCCAATCCAAAGTTAAATCTAGAATTGGCTTCCTATTTCGCAACAAAGCATCCTTCACTCATGCTGCCAAACATACCCTCGTAAAACTGACCATCCTACCGATCCTCGACTTCAGCGATGTAATTTACAATATAGCCTCCAATACCCTACTTAATAAATTGGATGCAGTCTATCACAGTGCCATCCGTTTTGTCACCAAAGCCCCATATACTACCTACCATTGTGACCTGTACGCTCTCGTTGGCTGGCCTTCGCATCATACTCGTCGCCAAACCCACTGGCTCCAGGTCATCTACAAGACCCTGCTAGGTAAAGTCCCTCCTTATCTCAGCGCACTGGTCACCTTAGCAGAACCCACCTGTAGCACACGCTCCAGCAGGTATATCTCTCTGGTCCCTCCTTCCAGTTCTCTGCTGCCAATGACTGGAACGAACTACAAAAATCTCTGAAACTGGAAACACTTATCTCCCTCACTAGCTTTAAGCACCAGCTGTCAGAGCAGCTCAGATTACTGCACCTGTACATAGCCCATCTATAATTTAGCCCAAACAGCTACCTCTTTCCCTACTGTATTTATTTATTTATTTTGCTCCTTTGCACCCCATTATTTCTATTTCTACTTTGCACATTCTTTCACTGCAAATCTACCATTCCAGTATTTTACTTGATATATTGTATTTACTTCGCCACCATGGCCTTTTTTGCCTTTACCTCCCTCATCTCACCTCATTTGCTCACATTGTATATAGACTTATTTTTCTACTGTATTATTGACTGTATGTTTGTTTTACCTCATGTGTAACAGTGTTGTTGTATGTGTCAAACTGCTTTGCTTTATCTTGGCCAGGTCGCAATTGTAAATGAGAATTTGTTCTCAACCTGCCTACCTGGTTAAATAAAGGTGAAATAAATAAAAATCCCCACCATCACACAATTAATCCCCACCATCACACAATGTTATACAATCCAACAACGATCCACTACAATCCAACAACGATCCACTACAATCCAACAACGATCCACTACAATCCAACAACGATCCACTACAATCCAACAACGATCCACTACAATCCAACAACGATCCATTACAATCCAACAACGATCCATTACAATCCAACAACGATCCACTACAATCCAACAACGATCCACTACAATCCAACAACGATCCATTACAATCCAACAACGATCCATTACAATCCAACAACGATCCACTACAATCCAACAACGATCCACTACAATCCAACAATGATCCATTACAATCCAACAACGATCCACTACAATCCAACAACGGTCCACTACAATCCAACAACGATCCATTACAATCCAACAACGATCCATTACAATCTAACAACGATCCATTACAATCCAACAACGATCCATTACAATCCAACAACGATCCACTACAATCCAACAACGATCCATTACAATCCAACAACGATCCACTACAATCCAACAACGATCCACTACAATCCAACAACGATCCATTACAATCCAACAACGATCCACTACAATCCAACAACGATCCATTACAATCCAACAACGATCCATTACAATCCAACAACGATCCACTACAATCCAACAACGATCCATTACAATCCAACAACGATCCATTACAATCCAACAACGATCCATTACAATCCAACAACGATCCACTACAATCCAACAACGATCCACTACAATCCAACAACGATCCACTAAAATCGAACAATGATCCACTACAATCCAACAACGGTCCATTACAAATCTCCATCTGGTTTAGGTAAAAGCATCATTTGAAAGTGCCTCAAATTTAAGCTCTTATCACTGACCAAATCTGCCATTTTCCATTTGGAGTTTAAAGGGCTACATACACTTCCTGCAGCTGAGAATGCATCAATGGAGGCTGTAGAGGGGAGGATGGCTCATAATAAAGGCTGGAATGGAGCGAATGGAATGGCATGTATTTGATACCATTCCATCCATTCCACTCCAGCCATTACCACGAATCCGTCCTCCCCAATTAAGGTACCACCAACCTCCTGTGGAATGCATGCATACAGTATGTAGGAAGACAATGTGCTGCACTAGATTTATTTGGGATGTTACCAATAGGAACTTTACTATAATGTTGAGGTTGTTTATAAGCACATCTTAGCTACTCTCTTGACAAGAACATCAAGTAACATCACAAATGGTTGGATCCAGTAATGTGTAGAGTAGTCTTTATTATCCCCGGGGGGAAATTCATTCATTCATTGTGTGGTTTATTAAGAGAGAGAAAAGGGGAGGGAGAGCGTGAGAGGATGTTTAAATCCATTTGTTTTAGTATCTTACCACAGAATGCTGTTGTGGCCAGTCGACTTCTCTCTAGAGGGGGCCCATTTGGCCCAGATCCCATGGCATGCTGGGTAAGATACGCCCTATAGGGAAGTAATGAAGTGATGCACACAGTAAATATCCAAACATAATATCCCCACACACACACACACACACACACACACACACACACACACACACACACACACACACACACACACACACACACACACACACACACACACACACACACACACACACACACACACACACACACACACACACACACACACACACACACACACACACACACACACACACACACACACACACACACAGAGAGAGTGAGAGTGAGAGAGACAGATGCACTCTAAGTACCTCGACGAGGCCTTGGCATATCCTGACTAGTATGACACAGCTGTAGTGTGTACGAGCAGCAGATGGAATCAGCATGTTGAGAGTGGATGTGGCCACTATGGCGAAGCCAAACACGCTGAAACACACCAAGACAGAAACAGTCAGAGACAAACACAACCAGCCTTCATTTCAACCACTGAGAGCTATAGAGACCAGCCTTCATTTCAACCACTGAGAGCTATAGAGATCAGCCTTCATTTCAACCACTGAGAGCTATAGAGACCTTAGAGATATTTAAATTATATAAATATTTCAATCATTGAGCTGGTTTTCATTTAATTTGACTGATATCAACATGTAATTAATCCTGAGAGAAACGTCATGTTATTGATGAGACTGTCCCAACCTTGGTAGCAGTTCAAAATGTCTGATGGAAACCCTTGACTATAAGGGCTCCGTCTATACTTCATTAGTAAAAATGAATACATAACTTTTTGATTGAGGCAACATCCGCAGCCATACTATAAAGTATATTTTAGTATACTTTAGTCAAATATAATGTATACTCTAGTAAAATAGAATGTATATTTTAGTCAAAATAATGTACACTTTAGTCAAATATAATGTATACTCTAGTAAAATATAATGTATAGTTTAGTAAAATATAATGTATATTTTAGTAAATATAATGTCAACTTTAGTAAAATATAAGTATACTTTAGTCAAATATGTTTACTCTAGTAAAATATAATGTACATTTGTACACAGAATGTATACTTAAGTTAAATATAATGTATACTCTAATAAAATAGAATGTATATTTGAGTCAAATATAATGTCTACTTTAGTCAAATGAATCCTAGTAGTAAAAAAGTTGACCTCCGACACGTTTGAGGAAAGGTATTGACATACAATAAGGAAATCAGTCAATCAATACAGGAATAATCATCCCAAAGCATGCTAAAACGTACATACTTGTTAGCTTTATATTTTTGACATATGAGACCTCCAGGAATCTGTGTGACGATGTATCCTAAAATGTACTTACTTGTTAGCTTTATATTTCTGACATATAAAACCTCCGGGAATCTGTGTGACGATGTATCCCCAGAAGAAGGACCCGTGGATCATCCCCACGGTCTCTGGATCCCAGCTGAACTGTGCTGCCTGGGGGGGAGAGAAAGAGGAGGAGAGACCATGGTTGTGCTCATAAGGCACCAAACGGAAGAAAACCATCTGGGAGCAAAGGACTACCCTGGATTTGTACAATAAGAAACGCTCATTTAGATTTTCAGTTGCAGAACATTTTTGAATACGTTTTTTCGTTGCGTGTCCTAATGAACACAACCCATAACTACGGATGTGTAGCGGAGTGGGTTCGTTAAATAATGCTTGAGTGATGAGAAACCTTGCCTGAGACCTGAAGACTTGTGTTAGCTTCCCAAGCACCTTGATAAAGGCTACACTTCAAAAGGTGCTGATTGTGATTATAAATAAGTATTTTCAAGTCAAAGTACATTGTCCATTGACAGTGTTCTTCTTCCTCTGCACAAAAATAAAGCTTGGACACACTCCAACCTCAGCGAGGTCGGAAACAACCGGAAGTATGCGGTTTTCATTGATACAGTATCTTCAACCTAGCTTACTTTCCCCTGAAAAATGGATGTGTGGACCCCGTTCAGGTATTTATTTGACACCTGCTGCGTTAGGTTACACACCCTATGAGCCTCCAAGCCCAAAATTACAACCTTTGTTGTGGCCTGTAGCCAGCCCTCCCCCTGACCTGACCCCCTGACCTGACCCCAACCCTCCTCTTCCCACAACACTAGCTAGCAAGGTTATTTGCTACCTTTCGAAGAAAGAAGGAAAAAACCCTCTTCAAGAAAATGGTTCTTTGAGAAGAAAGAAGGGAAAAACCCTCTTCAAGAAAATGGTTCTTTGAGAAGAAAGAAGGGAAAAACCCTCTTCAAGAAAATGGTTCTTTGAGAAGAAAGAAGGAAAAACCCTCTTCAAGAAAATGGTTCTTTGAGAAGAAAGAAGGAGAAAAAGAAAAGAAGGGAAAAACCCTCTTCAAGAAAATGGTTCTTTGAAAAACCCTCTTCAAGAAAATGGTTCTTTGAGAAGAAGGGAAAAACCCTCTTCAAGAAAATGGTTCTTTGAGAAGAAAGAAGGAAAAACCCTCTTCAAGAAAATGGTTCTTTGAGAAGAAAATGGTTCTTTGAGAAGGAAAAAACCCTCTTCAAGAAAATGGTTCTTTGAGAAGAAAGAAGGAGAAAAAGAAAGAAGGGAAAAACCCTCTTCAAGAAAATGGTTCTTTGAGAAGAAAGAAGGAAAAACCCTCTTCAAGAAAATGGTTCTTTGAGAAGAAAGAAGGAAAAACCCAAGAAAATGGTTCTTGAGAAGAAAAGTGCCTCTTCAAGAAAATGGTTCTTTGAGAAGAAATAGAACCACCGGTCACTTCAAAGAGCCTCTTCCTTTTTTCAGACACTTACATTTGATTCGTTAAAGCAGACACTCATAGTAAGTAAATGTGTTCCTCATTAAAGCAGACACTCATAGTAAGTAAATGTTTTCCTCATTAAAGCAGACACTCATAGTAAGTAAATGTTTTCCTCATTAAACAGACACTCATAGTAAGTAAATGTGTTCCTCATTAAAGCAGACACTCATAGTAAGTAAATGTTTTCCTCATTAAAGCAGACACTCATAGTAAGTAAATGTTTTCCTCATTAAAGCAGACAGTCATAGAAAGTAAATGTTTTCCTCATTAAAGCAGACAGTCGTAGTAAGTAAATGTTTTCCTCATTAGCAGACACTCATAGTAAGTAAATGTTTTCCTCATTAGCAGACACTCATAGTAAGTAAATGTTTTCCTCGTTAAAACAGACAGTCGTAGTAAGTAAATGTTTTCCTCATTAAAGCAGACAGTCATAGTAAGTAAATGTTTTCCTCATTAGCAGACACTCATAGTAAGTCAATGTTTTCCTCGTTAAAACAGACAGTCGTAGTAAGTAAATGTTTTCCTCATTAAAGCAGACAGTCATAGTAAGTAAATGTTTTCCTCATTAAAGCAGACAGTCATAGTAAGTAAATGTTTTCCTCATTAAAGCAGACAGTCGTAGTAAGTAAATGTTTTCCTCATTAAAGCAGACAGTCATAGTAAGTAAATGTTTTCCTCATTAAAGCAGACAGTCATAGTAAGTAAATGTTTTCCTCATTAAAGCAGACAGTCGTAGTAAGTAAATGTTTTCCTCATTAAAGTAGACAGTTGTAGTAAGAAAATGTTTTCCTCATTAAAGCAGCCATCAGCAAAGTCAGAACTACAGTCTTAGACAAAATGGTTCCACAAGGGTTCTTCGGCTGACCTATAAGGGAAAGCCCTTTTTGGTTCCATGTAAGACTGTTTCGGTTCCAGGTAGAACCTTTTTCCAAAAGAGGTCTACCTGGAACCAAAAAGTGTTCTACCTGGAACCGAAAAGGATTCTTTAAAGGGTTCTCCTATGGGGACAGCCGAAGAACCTTTTTAGGTTCTAGATAGCACCTTTTTTCTCTAAGAGTGCAGGATGAAAATAGAAGTGAGAGTGTAAGTGCCAGAACAGTGTGCCTCACCACCAGGACCTCCTTGTTACCCTTCCAGACGGTGTGGTCGTTGACCATGCTGACGATGGCCACGCCCAGGTTGCAGCGGATGCCGAAGGAGATGCAGAAGCCCAGGCCTGAGAGGATGGCGATGATGTAGCGACGGGGAAGGCCGAAGCAGGTGCAGTCCACCACGGGCATCTCCTTCTCCTCCACAAGCTCTGGGCGGCCCTCGGCAGAAAGCTCGATGGTCTCCCATTGGGCTGACGCTTTTCTAGGATTCTGGTGAAGAGCAGAGGAGAGAGAAGGACAAAGTTTAGCAAGTAGCAATAGTAATAATTATCACATGGTATGCAAAGTCGTAACTTCTTCAAGGACCCAAAGTGGCTTTACTATTCTATAAAAGAAAAACAAGAAACTGAAATCTAGTGAGAATTGAACCCTGTGGTTTTTAGTTGGAAAAAGAGCATTGAACCCTGTGGTGCTTAGTTGGAAGAAGGAGCATTGAACCCTGTGGTGCTCAGTTGGAAAAGGAGAATTGAACCCTGTGGTGCTCAGTTGGAAGAAGGAGAATTGAACCCTGTGGTGCTCAGTTGGAAGAAGGAGCATTGAACCCTGTGGTGCTCAGTTGGAAGAAGGAGCATTGAACCTGTGGTGCTCAGTTGGAAGAAGGAGAATTGAACCCTGTGGTGCTCAGTTGGAAGAAAGCATTGAACCCTGTGGTGCTCAGTTGGAAGAAGGAGCATTGAACCCTGTGGTGCTCAGTTGGAAGAAGGAGCATTGAACCCTGTGGTGCTCAGTTGGAAGAAGGAGCATTGAACCCTGTGGTGCTCAGTTGGAAGAAGGAGCATTGAACCCTTGGTGCTCGGTTGGAAGAAGGAGCATTGAACCCTGTGGTGCTCAGTTGGAAGAAGGAGCATTGAACCCTGTGGTGCTCAGTTGGAAGAAGGAGAATTGAACCCTGTGGTGCTCAGTTGGAAGAAGGAGCATTGAACCCTGTGGTGCTCAGTTGGAAGAAGGAGAATTGAACCCTGTGGTGCTCAGTTGGAAGAAGGAGCATTGAACCCTGTGGTGCTCAGTTGGAAGAAGGAGCATTGAACCCTGTGGTGCTCAGTTGGAAGAAGGAGCATTGAACCCTGTGGTGCTCAGTTGGAAGAAGGAGCATTGAACCCTGTGGTGCTCAGTTGGAAGAAGGAGCATTGAACCCTGTGGTGCTCAGTTGGAAGAAGGAGCATTGAACCCTGTGGTGCTCGGTTGGAAGAAGGAGCATTGAACCCTGTGGTGCTCAGTTGGAAGAAGGAGCATTGAACCCTGTGGTGCTCAGTTGGAAGAAGGAGCATTGAACCCTGTGGTGCTCAGTTGGAAGAAGGAGCATTGAACCCTGTGGTGCTCAGTTGGAAGAAGGAGCATTGAACCCTGTGGTGCTCAGTTGGAAGAAGGAGCATTGAACCCTGTGGTGCTCAGTTGGAAGAAGGAGCATTGAACCCTGTGGTGCTCAGTTGGAAGAAGGAGCATTGAACCCTGTGGTGCTCAGTTGGAAGAAGGAGCATTGAACCCTGTGGTGCTCAGTTGGAAGAAGGAGCATTGAACCCTGTGGTGCTCAGTTGGAAGAAGGAGCATTGAACCCTGTGGTGCTCAGTTGGAAGAAGGAGCATTGAACCCTGTGGTGCTCAGTTGGAAGAAGGAGCATTGAACCCTGTGGTGCTCAGTTGGAAGAAGGAGCATTGAACCCTGTGGTGCTCAGTTGGAAGAAGGAGCATTGTGTTAACAACGACAAGGGTTCAATTCCCAAATAATTTATTATTATTATTTCTTATTTAACTTTAATTAACTAGGCAAGTCAGTTAAGAACAAATTCTTATTTACAAGGACGGACTAGGAACAGTGGGTTAACTGACTTGTTAGGAACAGTGGGTTAACTGCCTGCTGCCTTGTTCAGGGGAACAGTGGGTTAACTGCCTTGTTCAGGGGAACAGTGGGTTAACTGCCTTGTTCAGGGGAACAGTGGGTTAACTGCCTTGTTCAGGGGAACAGTGGGTTAACTGCCTTGTTCAGGGGAACAGTGGGTTAACTGCCTGTTCAGGGGAACAGTGGGTTAACTGCCTTGTTCAGGGGAACAGTGGGTTAACTGCCTGTTCAGGGGAACAGTGGGTTAACTGCCTGTTCAGGGGAACAG